>NC_134272.1:13874578-14134578 GCF_031893055.1 Leptodactylus fuscus | reverse complement strand
CCCCTGTGCAAACTCAGTTCACGCTAATAGAATGCATTGGCCAGCGCTGATTGGCCAATGCATTCTATTAGCCCGATGAAGTAGAGCTGAATGTGTGTGCTAAGCACACTCATTCAGCACTGCTTCATCACGCCAATACAATGCATTAGCCAGTGCTGATTGGCCGAATTCCGTACTCTGGCCAATCAGCGCTGGCTCTGCTGGAGGAGGTGGAGTCTAAGGTCGGACCTGAATGGAGACTGGTGTGGAGCGATCTTAGACTCCGCCTCCTCCAGCAGAGCCAGCGCTGATTGGCCGAATTCCGTACTCTGGCCAATCAGCACTGGCTAATGCATTGTATTGGCGTGATGAAGCAGTGCTGAATGTGTGTGCTTAGCACACACATTCAGCTCTACTTCATCGGGCTAATAGAATGCATTGGCCAGCGCTGATTGGCCGAATTCCGTACTCTGGCCAATCAGCACTGGCTAATGCATTGTATTGGCGTGATGAAGCAGTGCTGAATGTGTGTGCTTAGCACACACATTCAGCTCTGCTTCATCGGGCTAATAGAATGCATTGGCCAGCGCTGATTGGCCGAATTCCGTACTCTGGCCAATCAGCACTGGCTAATGCATTGTATTGGCGTGATGAAGCAGTGCTGAATGTGTGTGCTTAGCACACACATTCAGCTCTACTTCATCGGGCTAATAGAATGCATTGGCCAGCGCTGATTGGCCGAATTCCGTACTCTGGCCAATCAGCACTGGCTAATGCATTGTATTGGCGTGATGAAGCAGTGCTGAATGTGTGTGCTTAGCACACACATTCAGCTCTACTTCATCGGGCTAATAGAATGCATTGGCCAATCAGCGCTGGCCAATGCATTCTATTAGCGTGAACTGAGTTTGCACAGGGGTTCTAGTGCACCCTCGGCTCTGCTACATCAGATTGCTACATCTGATGTAGCAGTGCCGAGCGTGCATCAGATGTGTAGTTGAGCAAAACTGACTCAGCACTGCTAAGTCTCTGCATTCGCATAGGAATGCATTGGCCAGCCTTCGGCCAATCAGCGCTGGCTCTGCCGGAGGAGGCGGAGTCTAAGGTCGGACCTGAATGGAGACTGGTGTGGAGCGATCTTAGACTCCGCCTCCTCCAGCAGAGCCAGCGCTGATTGGTCGAGTTCCGTACTCTGGCCAATCAGCACTGGCCAATGCATTTCTATGGGGAAAAGTTAGCTTGCGAAAATCGCAAACTGACAGGGATTTCCATGAAATAAAGTGACTTTTATGCCCCCAGACATGCTTCCCCTGCTGTCCCAGTGTCATTCCAGGGTGTTGGTATCATTTCCTGGGGTGTCATAGTGGACTTGGTGACCCTCCAGACACGAATTTGGGTTTCCCCCTTAACGAGTTTATGTTCCCCATAGACTATAATGGGGTTCGAAACCCATTCGAACACTCGAACAGTGAGCGGCTGTTCGAATCGAATTTCGAACCTCGAACATTTTAGTGTTCGCTCATCTCTATCTATTATGAGCTATATATACAAATGATCAGTATATAAATAATCTATGGCAATATCCTCTACTGGAAAAACCTTCCAATGCATGTAAATATATGGATATACTACACTGTGTGCTGGGCCTCTATGGATTATACTACAATGAGCTATAATAGAGTGGTGCCGACCCCGAACTTATTGTGTATTCAGTGCTATGGCTACAGTGCCAATATAATTGGTTGTAGAGCCCTGGACCAATGCCGTAGGATTAGATGGTGAAGATGATGGACATGTGTCAGATATGAGAAAGAAAGATGGAAAGAAAGAAAGAAAGAAAGAAAGAAAGAAAGAAAGAAAGAAAGAAAGAAAGAAAGAAAGAAATGAGATAGATAGATAGATAGATAGATATGAGATAGATAGATAGATAGATAGATAGATGATAGATAGATAGATAGATAGATAGATAGATAGATAGTAGATAGTAGATAGATAGATAGATAGATTAGATAGAGAGAGAGATAGATAGATAGATAGATAGATAGATAGATAGATAGATAGATAGATAGATAGATAGATAGATAGGAGATAGATAGATAATAGATATGAGATAGATAGATAGATAGATAGATAGATAGATAGATAGATAGATAGATAGATAGATAGATAGGAGATAGATTAGATAGATAGATAGATAGATAGATAGATAGATAGATAGGAGATAGATAGATAGGAGATAGATAGATAGACAGATAGATAGATAGGAGATAGATAGATAGTAGATAGATAGATAGATAGATAGATAGATAGATAGATAGATAGATAGGAGATAGATAGGAGATAGATAGATAGATAGATAGATAGATAGATAATAGATAGATAGATAGATAGATAGATAGATAGATAGATAGGAGATAGATTAGATAGATAGATAGATAGATAGATAGATAGATAGATAGATAGATAGATAGGAGATAGATAGGAGATAGATAGATAGGAGATAGATAGATAGACAGATAGATAGATAGGAGATAGATAGATAGTAGATAGATAGATAGATAGATAGGAGATAGATAGATAATAGATAGATAGATAGATAGATAGATAGATAGATAGATAGATAGATAGATAGGAGATAGATAGAGGATTATAGGTCTGCCCTACTGTACCTTTCCTCTAGGCTTGACTTATCTAAAATGGGTGGTTCAAAAGGACCAGCTTTTAAAAAAGACATGATTTCGTCACTCTCTGTACATATCTGTCGCCACCTGGTGGCTGTGATGTGCATTGCATTTTGTTAAGGAATTTGATGAACTTGTATCATAAGAAACTAAAGATTTTTACACAATTGGTGGGAAACATAAGGGTGGGCACATGTAGAATAAATCCTGGACTCCTCTAATTTTTCCATTTTAGAAAGAACATAAGAGTGAAAGAAATAATACACATTTTATAGAAAACATCCGGCGTTCCAAACATCCTGTAATCTATAATTTACAGAACTGGGTGAATGGTTTGGTGTATACAGTGCTGTAGACTTACACCAGATAGAACAAATAAAAAATTTGGAAAATTCACGACCAGCCAAAAGTAATAAAGCAGCAAATCTGATTATTATTAATATTATTTTAGATTTATTTTATTACAGTTTTTTTTGTGTCATTTTTTTGCCAGGTTCTTATTATGAATATCAGAAGAATAAAAAAAAAATCACAATTAAGTTGAAGCTTTTTTGTCTTTTTATTGTTATTCTGAGCTGGCGGCATTTTCCCATTAAGGCTAATGCGTTTATCGGGTGAGAAAAAAGATCAATTAGTCCGGTCATGTCGCAACGGAGAGCGTAAAATACACAATAGGCCATTGACGGAGCTTTTTATTCTCATTATTTCTTCTACTTGTGACGGACTCAATGAAAAAAAATTATAGTACAATTAAAAAATGGAAAACGGCTAAATGAATAGGAAAAGGAGATTTTTACATATTTTTTTTAGATACTTTTTTTTTCTTTTTTTTTTTGTTCCGCCAAGCTTTTTATTCTTATTATTTCTTCTACTTTGTCCAATCTCCTTAATAAAAATAATAATTATAAAATAAAAAAAAGATAAAATGGCTAAATGAATAAAGAAAAGGACATTTTATATATTTTTAGATGATTTTTTTGTTTCCTTTTTTTATTGTTAGTTTTGTTCCAGCGAGCTTTTTGTTCTCCTTATTTCTTATACTTATAAAGCACTTTGGCCCATTGTCTTAATAAAAAAAATATATTGATTATTATTATTATTATTATTATTATTATTATTATTATTTATAATGACTATTTTTTGACTACTATAATTTTTGGGATTTTATTAAATTTTTATTATTTTTTTATTATTTATTTCCATTTTTTATTTATTTTTTTTCACCCATCATTATATCTGTTTCCCCCATTTTAAGGGGTTGTACACTATTAGAAAAAAAAAACCAAGGCTGATTTCTACCAAAAACAGTGCCACATCTGAACACAGGTTGCATCGGGTATTGCAACCTTCAGAAGAACTAAGTTACAACACCAGGCGCAACTCTATTCTATATGATTCTATAGCACCAACTTTGCTTACTACAGAATTCTAGGGTAAATTTAGTAAATTTGTAGAGCCCCCAGGTATCTCACACATAGTACGGACACTAAAACGTGACTGTATTAAAGTCTTATGAAATGGACTGATTGTATATATGACTCCTGCCCACTATAGTGCACAAATGACATTGTGTGGTTGTCTACAATTCAAATAGTGTGTCTCTTTATCAGCACCTACTGGTTATAACAGGTATTACAATACAAAGTTGTGTACCTCTCTATGGCCACCTTCTGGTTATATCTAGTATTGCACTTTTTGAAACATTTTGGCGGTACAGGGCGGCTTTGGGTGTGAGCACATAGCCTTGCGTGTGTTGGTAAATATGAAGTAGTGGGGGGACAGAGGGTTATCACCAGGTAGCATTCTTGTCATGGTATGGAATAAATTACTAGGAAATTTTGAGGGTAATACAAGGATTTCTGCCTAAATAAATAATCATCAAAGACACCATTTAATTAGAGGAATTACCGCGCCGATCCTATAGATTACCAGCTTAAGCCGCCAGCCTCTCGTTTATTCCCCGGAGTGAGACAGTCACTTAAGTTAATTAACTAGGAAAAATAAAGTTACGACTGTGTGTAAACAAGAGCCTTTGCAAGTATTAAGCCGCGAACACTCGATAAGATGTTCCCTTCGATGGCGGAGATTTTCTGGAGCGTAACTGTGCGATTATAGTTAACACTTTAACACCAATAATGCGCTAATGGGTGGAGGTCTGGAGCCCCCCCAGTCTGATGAGTGTAGACAGGGTAGACTGGTCTGGAGAAGATGGAGTATTCTTACAATGTGATAACTTTTAGAAGATGAAAAATTAACACGTCCAAAAAAATTTTTCGTAGAGGTGCCCCTGAGGTTCCTCCTGATGCAAACCATGGGCTTTGGATAAGGGGCATCACTAAGGCTTGGTCATCGATGTCCCATAGAATATTATATATAATTTGTCTATGTTTTGGGCACCAACATGTTTCAAAAAGTTTCCTAGCTCCTTTGAAGAAAATTGAACAAAACTATCTAATTGTTAGAAAAATCTTCTTGTGTACAATTGGCTTTTCCATGTCGAGACTTTGGTTAGGGTAACCTTGAGCATCAAGAATGGACCAATTGTCATCTCAGAAGGTTAGAGCTGGTCCTAATCATTGGAACAGACCATTGGGTTTCTCGAAAGTCAACATGCCTATGCCTTGTTTTCCTTGATATCCTGACATCAATGTGGTGTTGAGAGGTCCTCACGCACATTAGATTATTGTCCATTCCCACCAAAGTTCCTAATGTTGGATGAATTTGATCTAATAGGTGTGGCCAGTAGATCTCAAGAACTTTGTGACACAGGATCGCTAGATGCCACCAGGTAGTGGGCTGGGAATTGTCCCATTGGATCACCAGGGACTAGGTATCAATATGTGGATCACTAGTTAAGTAGCCATACACCTTATATTAATGTTGGCCAGTCCAATGAATTTGGTTTGGCTGATTGACCATGTAACGTGTACGGGGGTTTACCATCTTATCATCGTATGAGTGTGTTGGAGTTGGAGACCACTGAGTAGATCTTAGGTTTGTGTAGGACAAGGTTTGAATCGATTCAGCACATGGTTTTACTTCTGAATGTTTTTGGATCCCATGAACCGAAGAACATACTGCCAAACCATACAAAACATATCTGACATTACACCACAGTATATCACATCTGACACAGGTTCAAAGGCTGAGCACAACAAGCGGAAACTATGTTTTTTTGGTTTCAGGCAATCCTCTGCAAGGGGCCACAGGATCAAAACTAAAGAAAAAAGATGAAAACAGCACAAAAATCAAATAGAACCAAAGGTCACACAATCCCGGAGGAGAGGATGAATCTCCTTTATCTACCATAAAACCCAAAACATAGGTAATCCTTCACAAGAAGAGCCCTCGGCACACCTAGATGGGATTAAAGGCCACCATATGTCAACCTGTGATGTCTTCATAACCTCTACCGACATGTGGAGGTTTTATAAATGAGGTTAGCGGGAATGGCCAACACAAAAAAAACATCTACTAGTCCTTTTCTACAACTTCTCTCCTCGAGGATATGAGATTGAGATAAAACAGATGCTAGGTTATGGTTGGACTACGACAATATACATTCAGCTACGGTGGAGTTACAGAATTTATAAGGCAGGATCATATAAAGGACTTGAGGTCCCCTTGTGGTTCTAGGTCATGTCTTCCGCTACCCCTTCATCTTGGTTAAGGAGAGCCAAACATTTCGTCCTCACGTTCTCATTCCTTATAGGCCAGAAGAGTAGACTCATCATTAGGCCTGCTGTCCCTTCCATTGGTGAAGGGGTTGTCCCATTTAGATGCCCCCTTTTTGGATTATGAACCACGTGTGGGCCCAAATGGATGAAGAACATAATATACATGGTCATATCAATCCACCAAAGCAGGAGCTGCTCTTTAAGAGGTTGTCCAGCATAATTAGTTATTAATTTTTTAAAATTAAGCTTGGGGAAGTGAAAAATATAAAAAAAACCTTACTCACCTGTCCCGGTACTCCGTTGTCCTTCCAGCACGGTCCAGTTCTGCTGTTCGGCTGTCTTGTTTTCTGGAAGTCCTCACCGGTGGTGACATCCCGGGTCCCTTTCCTTAGGCCACTGATTGGCCTCAGCCATCACTCGATCGGTAGTAGAGGACCTGGACGCGTCGTTGACTTGTTGGTGAACTACCCCAACCCTGCTCTTCCCCCATCTGTACTCTAGTATCTAGGACACCAATACCCCCAACCTCCTATGGGAACTGATCCTTCTCTATGGTTGTCGCCCAACTAGCGCCCCCTAGAGGTTGCGCTTAGTCTTTGACTCGGTTTAGGAATCGATAGAGTTAATGGAATGTACTAAGCAAATAATCTGAACTTTGGTGCGGTCTTTAATACCCATCTACCTGGCCATGTGATAACGCAATAGACGATATGGAAAATTTTTATTTTTAGTTCTTTTGAGTTTGGGGTTTTTACAGATAAAACTAATTGGAAATAACCTCAGGCTGATTTTTGTCCCTTTTTTTTTTTCTCGCATTATCGGCTATTATTCTATAAGATAGGCGTGTTGACATTAAATATTGACTCACTGATACCTGGTCACTTGGTTAAATTGCAGAGCGCTTTTACCTTATCGGAGCTATAGCGTATCGTAGAGACATTGACTATGCATTAACCCTTAAGACGCCGCGAGCTCCTAAAATGCCTTGTACTTTTCACTTAAAGGGATGATTCATGGCCGGGGGATACGCACGGGAGGGGGCAGTTGTCTTGGAAACTGGCTCGGTAAGAAGCGGGAAGATGTCTTGGGTTTCCTATGAAGTGCGATGAAGGATGGAAGTCCAAGTCAGCGTCTTAGGGGTTAATAGACAGTTTTTTTTTTTCGCTCCACGGACAAACCAAACTCATGGATAAACAGATCAAATAGGCAGGAGAGAAGATAAGCTCTCAGGAAAGCTGCTTCACCTGCCCGGACCTTGCAGTGCACAGATGAATTGATATAGAGGATTAGTCGCTAAGTATTTCGGAAAAAAAAAAAAAAACTAAACAGAAGCGCGGTGCGGTGACCGGTCCTGGTCGTACTTAGCAACAAAGTGCAGGGAAGAAGAAAAACACAATCATGCAGAACGAAGTCTAAGGAAACCAACAGCGGGAAACAAGCAATATCCCCTAGAGCGTGTTTCGCACTTTGCTGGATATCTCGATGTGACCACCATTAATGACCACCACTAAGTTCACGTTTCCTCTTGCTGTGGTTTCGTTGTTTGTACTTCATGCTAGTCGTTGCAACCAATTGGTGACTACTCCAAGGATTGCGACCTTGGACTGGAACTAAGAGAAGAGTTACGGTGAAAAACTAGATGGTACGTTAGACCTTCGCCTCGTAAAATGGTCAACAGTGATCATGTTATCTTTTCATAACAAGTGGGACAACTAATAGTCCTTACTGGACAAAGAAGTATCAAACCCATTCTGGACCATCAGGAATCAAGTTCTTACTGGATCATAGAAATCAAGGCTCTAATGGACTATGAGGACTCAATTAGCTGGTGGACCACCTGGAATCAAGTCTCTACTAGACCATGAAGAATCAAGTCCAAACTGGACCATAAGGAATTAAATTTCTACTGGACCATAAAGAGTCAAGCACCGTCTGCACCACCAAGAATCAAGTCTCTACTGGACCACAAGAAATGAAGCCCTTATTGGGCTATGAAGAACCAAATAGCTGGTAGACCACCAGGAATCAAGGCTCTAGTGGACCATGAAGAATCAAGTCCATAATGGGCCATAAGGAATCAAGTTTCTACTGGACCATGAAAAATGAAGCACCTACTGGACCATGTAGAATTAAATCCCTCCTGAACCATGAAGAATCAAGTATTGTCTGCGCCACCAAGAATCAAGTCTCTACTGGTTCATAAGAAATCTAGCCTCTGCTGGGCCACCAGGTATTCAGTCCCAACTGGATAACCAACGCATAGAACCTAGGGACAAAGGTGAAAAATTATATAGTCTATTAGACTCCAGACCTTAGATTAGCCAATGACTACAGGTCAATAGGTCCACATCATCTTCCATAACAGATAGGGCTACCAGCAGCCTAACCAATAGGTGTACAAGTAGGTATGCAATAAATTCCCACTGGACCACCAGCAATCAAGTGTCAACTAGACCATGAAGAATTAAGTCCTTACTAGACCATAAAGAATCAAGTCCCTACTGGTCCACCTGGAACCATTAACAATGAGGCTCCTACTGGACCATCAGGAATCAAGTCCCTACTAGACCATCATGATTATTTTGCAGGCCTTCATCCAATAAGGAGACCAGGACAGACCCTTTCCATTCTATATTCTGTATGGGTGGGCCCAAGGAATCACAACAGAAGGAAAGTTCTTGAGAGTGAATTGATACCACTCACTACCAGACCCTAGAGTCTGAGGGGGCACACGTGCTTCTCCCATACTTGACAACTCTCCTGTTAGGTCCGGGAGGCGCCTGCAAATTGGGGTCACCTCCCTGCATTCCAGAAGTAGGGGGCAAATGTCTCCATCCTGGTGGCCAGATCCTTCATCCGTAGACTCCAGGTCATATAATATCCTGCTTGCAGTATTTGTCTCTCTGCATTTTTCAAGCGGAATGAGGAACGGAATCCCCGAACGTAGAGCGAGCGCTGGTGTGAATCTAGACATAAAGTGCCCACGTGTCACGTCTTACAAAAGCCTTGGCTTCCTCCTATTGTTCATTGGTAGCTGTTAGCAGTGGTGTAACTACCACCATAGCAGCAGAGGCAGCTGCCACAGGGCCCGGGACATTAGAGGCCCGGTGACAGCCGCTACTGCTGCTATCATTATACTCGGGGGTCTTTTCAGGCCCCCGAGTATAATAATCAGCGGACCGGGAGAGGTAAGAAACATAAAAAACACTGTTACTTACCTCCCCATGATCCGGGCAGGCTTCGACCTAGTCGTCCGACGTCACATGAGCCCGGCCTGCGTCCCGGATCATGTGCCGTCTGACGTCATTGAAGATCGACTACTTCGGAGGCCGACATCGTAGGAGACGGGAGATAGGTGAGTAACAGAGGTTTTTTATGTTTTTCTCCCCCTAGGCCTCTGATTATTATACTCTGGGGTCTGAAAAGACCCCAGAGTATAATAATTGTTTATGGGTGTCCACTATGGGCTATAATACTGTGTGCAGGGGCCACTATGGGGGATAATACTGTGTGCAGGGGCCACTATGGGGGATAATACTGTGTGCAGGGGCCACTATGGGGGATAATACTGTGTGCAGGGGCCACTATGGGGGATTATACTGTGTGTAGGGGCCACTATGGGGCATAATACTGTGTGCAGGGGCCACTATGGGGGATAATACTGTGTGCAGGAGCCACTATGGGGGATAATACTGTGTGCAGGGGCCACTATGGGGGATAATACTGTGTGCAGGGGCCACTATGGGGGATAATACTGTGTGCAGGGGTCACTATGGGGGATTATACTGTGTGTAGGGGCCACTATGGGGTATAATACTGTGTGCAGGAGCCACTATGGGGGATAATACTGTGTATGCAGGGGCCACTATGGGGCATAATACTGTGTGCAGGAGCCACTATGGGGGATAATACTGTGTTCAGGGGCCACTATGGGGGATAATACTGTGTGCAGGGGCCACTATGGGGGACAATACCATGCAGGGGCAACTATGGGGGATAATACTGTGTGCAGGGGCCACTATGGGGGATAATACTGTGTGCAGGGGTCACTATGGGGGATAATACTGTGTGCAGGGGCCACTATGGTGAATAATACTGTGTGCAGGGGCCACTATTGGGGATAATACTGTGTATGCAGGGGCCACTATGGGACATAATACTGTGTGCAGGGACCACTATAGGGGATAATACTGTGTACAGGGGCCACTATGGGGGATAATACTGTGTGCAGGGGCCACTATGGTGAATAATACTGTGTGCAGGGGCCACTATGGGGGATAATACTGTGTGCAGGGGCCACTATGGGGGATAATACTGTGTGCAGGGGCCACTATGGGGGGATAATACTGTGTGCAGGAGCCACTATGGGGCATAATACTGTGTGCAGGGGCCACTATGGGGCATAATACTGTGTGCAGGGGCCACTATGGGGCATAATACTGTGTGCAGGGGCCACTATGGGACATAATACTGTGTGCAGGGGCCACTATGGGGGATAATACTGTGTGCAGGGGTCACTATGGGGGATAATACTGTGTGCAGGGGCCACTATGGTGAATAATACTGTGTGCAGGGGCCACTATTGGGGATAATACTGTGTATGCAGGGGCCACTATGGGACATAATACTGTGTGCAGGGGCCACTATAGGGGATAATACTGTGTACAGGGGCCACTATGGGGGATAATACTGTGTGCAGGGGCCACTATGGTGAATAATACTGTGTGCAGGGGCCACTATTGGGGATAATACTGTGTATGCAGGGGCCACTATGGGGCATAATACTGTGTGCAGGGGCCACTATGGGGGGATAATACTGTGTGCAGGAGCCACTATGGGGCATAATACTGTGTGCAGGGGCCACTATGGGACATAATACTGTGTGCAGGGGCCACTATGGGGCATAATACTGTGTGCAGGGGCCACTATGGGACATAATACTGTGTGCAGGGGCCACTATGGGACATAATACTGTGTGCAGGGGCCACTATGGGGCATAATAGAGTGCGCAGGAATGCGTAGGAGGGGGTCGGTCGAGGTCATCGGTGTCGGTCGGGGGGGGGGGGACCCATGTCAAAAATTCGCCACATGGGCCCCGCCATTCCTAGTTACGCCACTGGCTGTTAGTAAATATTTCCTATGTTGCTCAGATGTTGTTGTTGGTGCGTCAGCATATTAGCACCTAGATACCAAGCATGTGATGTGTATCCGAGCCCCTAATGACGTATCACAAGACACAGGCTGACACATTGGCAAACGTTGAGATACACAACGAGTGAAGAATGAGCATTAAATCACAGGTCGCCCGGCCAGCTCCATGCCAACCAGATGGGTAATGGTCCGAAAAGCCCAGCGAACCCGTCCACCCCAGGCACATGATCCAACGATCTGGAAACTCCAAGGTTGTGTCTTTTTGAGGAGAAGTAAATCCTTTTCTTGTTGGAATGACAAAACATTTGTAAAAACTTTTTTGTAATCAACGAGGCGCCAATAATTCGCTAACACGGCGCGTTTCATGCTTCGTTTCATGTAAGCGGCCTCAGCAACACTTGCCAGAGGTGTGAACGCTGTGACGAATTGTGGGGTCAGGGATTGCACGTCACATAGAGACAGCGTACGGTAACCCGGTGTAATAGATAGGAGGTGAAAACATATACAATGGAGTTCAATAAAGCCAAAAAATAAAAATAAAAAATCCCATAAATTTTTCATAAAATGTTCTATTAAGTCTTGGGGCCCTTTAGGAAGCAACAGCACGGACACAAGTCTTGCATATTTTATACTTGTATGTTGCAGCCTGACCCAAGCACTTCACAGCCTGACTTGAGTTTTTCTTCTTGATCTCTCCTGCTCAGCGTTTTTCAGACTTCTACAAATGTTTTCGGCGTGATCTCTCGGCCGGAACATCTGCAACATAATAAATAATGCATGTGGCTATTTGTAGGGTGTTGATTCTCTTGATTTGTTTGAAGTAACACAATCATTATATGTTCACGTATGCATAGCTGAAAAGGTCAGCGCCACTGGGTACTTATTAAAAGTGTCAAAAGTGATGCTTTGGGTGAGATGAAAATGGAATTGCCTTCAATTAATCTCCACGTCCTCAACTCCTGAGCTGCTTGTCCATCATCTGAGCTCAGTCTGGTGTAACCAGGAACATATTATGTACAGTACAGGGAATCAGATAATAGCTGCCTCCTGTAAGAATATAACTATTGTAATACTGCCCCCTATTTACAAGAATATAACTACTATAATACTGCTCCTATGTACAAGAATATAACTACTATAATACTGCTCCTATGTACAAGAATATAACTACTATAATACTGCTCCTATGTACAAGAATATAACTACTATAATACTACTCCTATGTACAAGAATATAACTACTATAATACTGCCCCCTATGTACAAGAATATAACTACTATAATACTACTCCTATGTACAAGAATATAACTACTATAATACTACTCCTATGTACAAGAATATAACTACTATAATACTACTCCTATGTACAAGAATATAACTACTATAATACTGCTCCTATGTACAAGAATATAACTACTATAATACTGCTCCTATGTACAAGAATATAACTACTATAATACTACCTCCTATGTACAAGAATATAACTACTATAATACTACCTCCTATGTACAAGAATATAACTACTATAAATCTGCTCTTATGTACAAGAATATAACTACTATAATACTGCTCCTATGTACAAGAATATAACTACTATAATACTACTCCTATGTACAAGAATATAACTACTATAATACTACTCCTATGTACAAGAATATAACTACTATAATACTACTCCTATGTACAAGAATATAACTACTATAATACTACTCCTATGTACAAGAATATAACTACTATAATACTACTCCTATGTACAAGAATATAACTACTATAATACTGCTCCTATGTACAAGAATATAACTACTATAATACTACTCCTATGTACAAGAATATAACTACTATAATACTGCTCCTATGTACAAGAATATAACTACTATAATACTGCTCCTATGTACAAGAATATAACTACTACAATACTGCTTCTATGTACAAGAATATAACTACTATAATACTGCTCCTGTGTACAAGAATATAACTACTATAATACTGCTCCTATGTACAAGAATATAACTACTATAATACTGCTCCTATGTACAGGAATATAACTACTATAATACTACTGCTATGTACAAGAATATAACTACTATAATACTACTCCTATGTACAAGAATATAACTACTATAATACTACTCCTATGTACAAGAATATAACTACTATAATACTACTCCTATGTACAAGAATATAACTACTATAATACTACTCCTATGTACAAGAATATAACTACTATAATACTGCTCCTATGTACAAGAATATAACTACTATAATACTACTCCATTGTACAAGAATATAACTACTATAATACTGCTCCTATGTACAAGAATATAACTACTACAATACTGCTTCTATGTACAAGAATATAACTACTATAATACTGCTCCTGTGTACAAGAATATAACTACTATAATACTGCTCCTATGTACAAGAATATAACTACTATAATACTGCTCCTATGTACAGGAATATAACTACTATAATACTACTGCTATGTACAAGAATATAACTACTATAATACTGCTCCTATGTACAAGAATATAACTACTATAATACTGCTCCTATGTACAAGAATATAACTACTATAATACTACTCCTATGTACAAGAATATAACTACTATAATGCTGCTCCTATGTACAAGAATATAACTACTATAATACTGCTCCTATGTACAAGAATATAACTACTATAATACTACTCCTATGTACAAGAATATAACTACTATAATACTGCCCCCTATGTACAAGAATATAACTACTATAATACTGCCCCCTATGTACAATAATATAACTACTATAATACTGCTCCTATGTACAAGAATATAACTACCATAATACTACTCCTATGTACAAGAATATAACTACCATAATACTGCCCCTATATACAAGAATATAACTACTATAATACTACCTCCTATGTACAAGAATATAACTACCATAATACTACTCCTATGTACAAGAATATAACTACTATAATACTGTCCCTATATACAAGAATATAACTACTATAATACTACTCCTATGTACAAGAATATAACTACTATAATACTGCTCCTATGTACAAGAATATAACTACTATAATACTGCTCCTATGTACAAGAATATATCTACTATAATACTGCTCCTATGTACAAGAATATAACTACTATAATACTGCTCCTATGTACAAGAATATAACTACTATAATACTGCTCCTATGTACAGGAATATAACTACTATAATACTACTCCTATGTACAAGAATATAACTACTATAATACTACTCCTATGTACAAGAATATAACTACTATAATACTGCTCCTATGTACAAGAATATAACTACTATAATACTACCTCCTATGTACAAGAATATAACTACCATAATACTACTCCTATGTACAAGAATATAACTACTATAATACTGTCCCTATATACAAGAATATAACTACTATAATACTACTCCTATGTACAAGAATATAACTACTATAATACTGCTCCTATGTACAAGAATATAACTACTATAATACTACCTCCTATGTACAAGAATATAACTACCATAATACTACTCCTATGTACAAGAATATAACTACTATAATACTGTCCCTATATACAAGAATATAACTACTATAATACTACTCCTATGTACAAGAATATAACTACTATAATACTGCTCCTATGTACAAGAATATAACTACTATAATACTGCTCCTATGTACAAGAATATAACTACTATAATACTGCTCCTATGTACAAGAATATAACTACTATAATACTGCTCCTATGTACAAGAATATAACTACTATAATACTGCTCCTATGTACAGGAATATAACTACTATAATACTACTGCTATGTACAAGAATATAACTACTATAATACTGCTCCTATGTACAAGAATATAACTACTATAATACTGCTCCTATGTACAAGAATATAACTACTATAATACTACTCCTATGTACAAGAATATAACTACTATAATGCTGCTCCTATGTACAAGAATATAACTACTATAATACTGCTCCTATGTACAAGAATATAACTACTATAATACTACTCCTATGTACAAGAATATAACTACTATAATACTGCCCCCTATGTACAAGAATATAACTACTATAATACTGCCCCCTATGTACAATAATATAACTACTATAATACTGCTCCTATGTACAAGAATATAACTACCATAATACTACTCCTATGTACAAGAATATAACTACCATAATACTGCCCCTATATACAAGAATATAACTACTATAATACTACCTCCTATGTACAAGAATATAACTACCATAATACTACTCCTATGTACAAGAATATAACTACTATAATACTGTCCCTATATACAAGAATATAACTACTATAATACTACTCCTATGTACAAGAATATAACTACTATAATACTGCTCCTATGTACAAGAATATAACTACTATAATACTGCTCCTATGTACAAGAATATATCTACTATAATACTGCTCCTATGTACAAGAATATAACTACTATAATACTGCTCCTATGTACAAGAATATAACTACTATAATACTGCTCCTATGTACAGGAATATAACTACTATAATACTACTCCTATGTACAAGAATATAACTACTATAATACTACTCCTATGTACAAGAATATAACTACTATAATACTGCTCCTATGTACAAGAATATAACTACTATAATACTACCTCCTATGTACAAGAATATAACTACCATAATACTACTCCTATGTACAAGAATATAACTACTATAATACTGTCCCTATATACAAGAATATAACTACTATAATACTACTCCTATGTACAAGAATATAACTACTATAATACTGCTCCTATGTACAAGAATATAACTACTATAATACTACCTCCTATGTACAAGAATATAACTACCATAATACTACTCCTATGTACAAGAATATAACTACTATAATACTGTCCCTATATACAAGAATATAACTACTATAATACTACTCCTATGTACAAGAATATAACTACTATAATACTGCTCCTATGTACAAGAATATAACTACTATAATACTGCTCCTATGTACAAGAATATAACTACTATAATACTGCTCCTATGTACAAGAATATAACTACTATAATACTGCTCCTATGTACAAGAATATAACTACTATAATACTGCTCCTATGTACAGGAATATAACTACTATAATACTACTCCTATGTACAAGAATATAACTACTATAATACTGCTCCTATGTACAAGAATATAACTACTATAATTCTGCTCCTATGTACAAGAATATAACTACTATAATACTACTCCTATGTACAAGAATATAACTACTATAATACTGCTCCTATGTACAAGAATATAACTACTATAATACTACTCCTATGTACAAGAATATAACTACTATAGTACTGCTCCTATGTACAAGAATATAACTACTATAATACTACTCCATTGTACAAGAATATAACTACTATAATACTACTCCTATGTACAAGAATATAACTACTACAATACTGCTCCTATGTACAAGAATATAACTACTATAATACTGCTCCTATGTACAAGAATATAACTACTATAATACTGCTCCTGTGTACAAGAATATAACTACTATAATACTACTCCTATGTACAAGAATATAACTACTATAATACTGCCCCCTATGTACAAGAATATAACTACTATAATACTGCCCCTATGTACAATAATATAACTACTATAATACTGCTCCTATGTACAAGAATATAACTATCATAATACTACTCCTATGTACAAGAATATAACTACTATAATACTGCCCCTATATACAAGAATATAACTACTATAATACTACCTCCTATGTACAAGAATATAACTACCATAATACTACTCCTATGTACAAGAATATAACTACTATAATACTGTCCCTATATACAAGAATATAACTACTATAATACTACTCCTATGTACAAGAATATAACTACTATAATACTGCTCCTATGTACAAGAATATAACTACTATAATACTGCTCCTATGTTCAAGAATATAACTACTATAATACTGCTCCTATGTACAAGAATATAACTACTATAATACTGCTCCTATGTACAAGAATATAACTACTATAATACTGCTCCTATGTACAGGAATATAACTACTATAATACTACTCCTATGTACAAGAATATAACTACTATAATACTGCTCCTATGTACAAGAATATAACTACTATAATACTGCTCCTATGTACAAGAATATAACTACTATAATACTACTCCTATGTACAAGAATATAACTACTATAATACTGCTCCTATGTACAAGAATATAACTACTATAATACTACTCCTATGTACAAGAATATAACTACTATAATACTGCTCCTATGTACAAGAATATAACTACTATAATACTGCTCCTATGTACAAGAATATAACTACTATAATACTACTCCTATGTACAAGAATATAACTACTATAATACTGCCCCCTATGTACAAGAATATAACTACTATAATACTGCCCCCTATGTACAATAATATAACTACTATAATACTACCTCCTATGTACAAGAATATAACTACCATAATACTACTCCTATGTACAAGAATATAACTACTATAATACTGCCCCTATATACAAGAATATAACTACTATAATACTGCTCCTACGTACAAGAATATAACTACTATAATACTGCTCCTACGTACAAGAATATAACTACTATAATACTACTCCTATGTACAAGAATATAACTACTATAATACTGCTCCTATGTACAAGAATATAACTACTATAATACTGCTCCTATGTACAAGAATATAACTACCATAATACTACTCCTATGTACAAGAATATAACTACTATAATACTGCCCCTATATACAAGAATATATCTACTATAATACTACCTCCTATGTACAAGAATATAACTACCATAATACTACTCCTATGTACAAGAATATAACTACTATAATACTGTCCCTATATACAAGAATATAACTACTATAATACTACTCCTATGTACAAGAATATAACTACTATAATACTGCTCCTATGTACAAGAATATAACTACTATAATACTGCGCCTATGTACAAGAATATAACTACTATAATACTGCCTCCTATGTACAAGAATATAACTACTATAATACTGCTCCTATGTACAAGATTATAACTGCTATAATACTGCTCCTACGTACAAGAGTATAACTACTATAATACTACTCCTATGTACAAGAATATAACTACTATAATACTGCTCCTATGTACAAGATTATAACTACTATAATACTGCTCCTATGTACAGGAATATAACTACTATAATACTGCGCCTATGTACGAGAATATAACTACTATAATACTGCCCCCTATGTACAAGAATATAACTATAATACTACTCCTATGTACAAGAATATAACTACTATAATACTGCTCCTATGTACAAGATTATAACTGCTATAATACTGCTCCTACGTACAAGAATATAACTACTATAATACTGCTCCTACGTACAAGAATATAACTACTATAATACTACTCCTATGTACAAGAATATAACTACTATAATACTGCTCCTATGTACAAGATTATAACTACTATAATACTGCTCCTATGTACAGGAATATAACTACTATAATACTGCGCCTATGTACGAGAATATAACTACTATAATACTGCCCCCTATGTACAAGAATATAACTATAATACTACTCCTATGTACAAGAATATAACTACTATAATACTGCTCCTATGTACAAGATTATAACTGCTATAATACTGCTCCTACGTACAAGAATATAACTACTATAATACTGCTCCTATGTACAAGAATATAACTACTATAATACTGCTCCTATGTACAAGAATATAACTACTATAATACTGCTCCTATGTACAAGAATATAACTACTATAATACTGCGCCTATGTACGAGAATATAACTACTATAATCCTGCCCCCTATGTACAAGAATATAACTACTATAATACTGCTCCTATGTACAAGATTATAACTGCTATAATACTGCTCCTACGTACAAGAATATAACTACTATAATACTACTCCTATGTACAAGAATATAACTACTATAATACTGCTCCTATGTACAAGAATATAACTACTATAATACTGCTCCTATGTACAAGATTATAACTACTATAATACTGCTCCTATGTACAGGAATATAACTACTATAATACTGCCCCCTATGTATGAGAATATAACTACTATAATACTGCCCCCTATGTACAAGAATATAACTATAATACTACTCCTATGTACAAGAATATAACTACTATAATACTACTCCTATGTTCAAGAATATAACTACTATAATACTACTCCTATGTACAAGAATATAACTACTATAATACTGCTCCTATGTACAAGAATATAACTACTATAATACTACTCCTATGTACAAGAATATAACTACTATAATACTGCTCCTATGTACAAGAATATAACTACTATAATACTGCTCCTATGTACAAGATTATAACTTCTTTGCTATCACTCTCACTTATATGACTGCCATATACCTCTATACCGCCTGATGTTCTGTACTTGTTGGTCCTCCATGTTCTCTCTCTCCATCCTCTCAGTATTATATGATAGCCCCCCCAGATGTCATATTATTATCCTACTCAGATCATTCTCTTTCCTGCCAAGCCTTCGCTTCCTTGGAAGTGTTCGGCATGGCATGTGCCAGGACAGATTGCTAAGATTTTACGCTCGAGTGGCTGTAGAAACACGATTGACTTTTTTGGCCGGCCACACATGAAGCCGACGACTCGGGGCTCATAATGAGGAGTCATTTACAAAACGCCTTCACTGATAACAGCTGTTATGGGATTATGGTCATTATGGGCCCGGCTGAGCGGCCTTCCGTATGGTTTTACTGTCTGGCACATAGGATTATGTTACTGTGGCGGCGTGGGCACAAATACTAAGTCTCTTAAAAGCAATTCCATCATTTTCCATAAACCCAGTGTATGAGCGGGCACATTATCTGACTAATATCCTATCTGTAAGAGTAAATACTGATTATGGTGCAATAATAATCCCATATGGCACAACAAAGTGCCCGCCGAAGCTCAATATCTGCACGTATGGACTTCAAATTGGTTTTAGAGCTGTTTTTTTTATCTTGGTTTTAATATCTTTTAAGTCATATTATCTTTCAGATGGAACAAAAGATTTATGGATGGATGGATGGATAGATAGATAGATAGATAGATAGATAGATAGATAGATAGATAGATAGATAGATAGGAGATAGATAGATAGATAGATAGATAGGAGATAGATAGATAGATAGATAGATAGATAGATAGATAGGAGATAGATAGATAGATAGATAGATAGATAGATAGGAGATCGATAGATAGATAGATAGATAGATAGATAGATAGATAGATAGATAGGAGATAGATAGATAGATAGATAGATAGATAGATAGGAGATAGATAGATAGATAGATAGATAGGAGATCGATAGATAGATAGATAGATAGATAGATAGATAGGAGATAGATAGATAGATAGATAGATAGATAGATAGATAGATAGATAGATAGAATAGATATGTATGCACTAGGTAGATAAATAGATCGATATGAGAGAGTGAAAAAAAGAAGGTAATAGATATTTATCAGGATTCCAGGAACAATTCCGGAGATTTATATCTGGCAGTGATTCCCACATCTGGGTCCTCGGGCTGTTTGTCATCTTGGCCATGTAACATATGTATCGCTGATATATGACACAACATAACCAGATTCTCATACCCCGCAGCCGCCATCCATCACTACCCACCACCACTGTATACGGGACGGCATTCACCGCAGTATGTACATGTGTTATATGTGTATCCTATATGGTCTCATCTCCAGCTCTTGCCAGTGCTGTCACCCAACTTTCCTAGAGTCCAGAATATCTACATTCCAGTACATTACTCCATCCCCCTTGCCTATTATTTGCCTTTCACTCATACATTAGCACTGCTCCCGATTCTAAAGGATTTCTGGCCCCCGGTAATCTAATAATGATTAAATTACTTCATTTTTCTCCATTAAGGAATTACACATCTCCTCCTGCTGTACTATATGTAATGTGAGCGTGATCGGAAGACACTTCATCTAACAACGCCGCAAGATAAAGGTCTATATATATCTATATATACTATCAGCATTACAGATCTGTGAGGAGGAGGAGGGACATATAGCATGGAACTATAAATTGTAATAGGGTCCATCCATATCACTATATACAGGAAGATGTATAACTTATACCAGCTGTTTATATATATATAATTATATACAGGACATACCCAGGTTATACCGGCATGGTCCATATCACTATATACAGAAAGATGTATAACATATACCAGCTGTATGTACAGAATTATATATGGTACTAGCAGGAGGACCCGGCTTCACATGGGTATATTTCATTTTTTGTTTGTGTAGTGGCCCCATAAGAATTGTCCCGTTTTGCACTGCTGTATTTTGTGTATCATTTGTGTGTGTCCATAAGCATCATGTAATCATTTGTATCTCATTTCGGAAATCAGTGAAAAACCTGTGATCTGTTTTTATGGAGACCTGGAGTAAAGCTGTGTGTATGTGACCTTGTGTAACAGTGTCCTCTACAGCGCCCTGCCCCTTTAAAGCTGACATAAAGCAGTGAAGAAAAATGGCTGGGTTGCTATGGAAACCTGGAGTAAAACTCCAATATGTGGTACTCTGTGCAGAGCCGTGTATCTAATCCTCCTGTGTATCGTACTGTCTGCTGAGGCGCATATCTAATCCTCTGGTGTGTGGAATTGTGTGCAGTGGTGCATATCCAATTCTCTGGTGTGGTATTGTGTGCAGTGGTGCATATCTAATCCTCTGGCACTTGATGCTGTGTGCATATGAACGTATGTAATCCTCTGGCTTATGGTACTGTGTGCATATGTGCGTACTTAATCCTCCAGCATGTGGTACTGTGTGCAGACGTGCATATCTAATCCTCTGGTGTGTGATACTGTGTCCTGACCTGTGATCTAATCCTCTGATGCGTGTATCTCAGCTTTGATATCAGTGTTGGATAGTACATGTGCAATGACCGTGTGTATGGCAGTTGGAATATGAGAGAAAGACTTGCAGGTTTGTATTGGTTAATGGGGAGTCTAATCCTCCAGCGTGTGGTTCTTTGTGCAGACGCGCGTACCTAATCTTTCGTCGTGTGGTACTTTTTGCAGACATGTGTATTTAATCCTCTGGCATGTGGAACTGTGTGCAGAAGTGTGTATCTAATCTTTCAGCTTGTGGAACTGTGTGCAGATGCGCATCTAATCCTCTGGCATGTGGAACTGTGTGCAGACGCGCATCTAATCCTCTGTCATGTGGAACTGTGTGCAGACGCGCATCTAATCCTCTGGCATGTGGAACTGTGTGCAGACGCGCATCTAATCCTCTGGCATGTGGAACTGTGTGCAGACGCGCATCTAATCCTCTGGCATGTGGAACTGTGTGCAGATGCGCATCTAATCCTCTGGCATGTGGAACTGTGTGCAGACGCGCATCTAATCCTCTGGCATGTGGAACAGTGTGCAGACACGCATCTAATCCTCTGTCATGTGGAACTGTGTGCAGACGCGCATATGTAATCCTTCGGCTTGTGGAACTGTGTGTAGTCGCACGCATTTAATCTTTCGGCTTGTGAAACTGTGTGCAAACGCGCATATCTAATCCTCTGGGGTGTGATACTGTGTCCTGACCTGTGTATCTAATCCTCTGATGAGTGTATCTCAGCTTTGATATCAGTGTTGGATTGTACATGTGCAGCGACTGTGTGTATGGCAGTTGGAATATGAGTGAAAGACTTGCAGGTTTGTATTGGTTAATGGGGGGTCAGGGTTTTGGGAAATCTGTATCTCCGGAATGGTATGTCCAAGCGAATTGGGCCTTTGTCTTAAACCTTCCCGCACACCTGAAGTATCTGTGTGCCAAATTTGGTGAAGATCGGTCCAGTCGTTTTTTCACGCATAGAGAACAGACAGAAAAGAATACCCAGGTTATACAGGCATGGTCCATATCACTATATACAGGAGATATATAACTTATACCAGCTGTACATATATAATTATATACAGTATATACCCAGGTTATACCAGCATGGTCCATATCACTATATACCAGAATATACATAACTTATACCAGCTGTATATATATAATTATATACGGGAGATACCTAGCATAGTGATCCCACCTACTACTAGACCCTCATATCCTCCCCCGTTTCCCTAGCCTAGTGATCCCACCCATTACTAGTCCCTCCCCGTCTCCCCAGCCTAGTGATTCCACTCATTATTAGCCCCTCCTGTCTCCCCAGCCTAGTGATCCCACCCATTAATAGCCCCTCCCCATCTCGCTAGCCTAATGGTCCTGCCCATTGCTAGCCCCTCCCTGTCTAACTAGCCTAGTGATCCCACTCATTATTAGCCCTTCCCTGTCTCCCTAGCCTAGTGATCCTGCCCATTACTAGCCCCTCCCTTTCTCCCTAGCCTAGTGATCCCGCCCATTACTAGCCCCTCCCTTTCTCCCTAGCCTAATGATCCCACCTATTACTAGTCCCTCCCAACTTCCTAGCCTAGTGATCCCACCCATCACTAGTCCCTCCCTATCTTCCTAGCGTAGTGATCCCACCCATTACTAGTCCCTCGCCATCTCCCTAGCCTAGTGATCACACCCATTACTAGCCCCTCCCACCATCTCCCTAACTATCCTATTCCACCCACTACTAACAGAGAGGAAGAGGGAGAGGAGCCATTCCCAGACTTAGGAAGGCTTTGTAAGTATTAATGTGGAGGGAGGGGAAGAGTAATAGCGGTCTGTTATGGAAGTGGGTAAAGGGGACATCACCGGATTATCAGAAAGTGTCCCTGGGCCGGTCACATGACCTCTATAGAGATATAGGACATTATAGATACTCCATACAATTCTTAGACCCATCATGTACAGATAATAATTCTCATGCCTATGATTTTTGCACCACTTTCTCCTTCTTTGTTTTATAAATTGTTCTATCTTACAGAGCTGTTAAATTTTTTATTTTCCATGTAAAAGATCAAAAGCGAATCTGATCCCGAAGAACAAAAGCGATGAATGTATTAGCGTAATATAAGTTATTAAAGGGATTATCAGAGCACAGGTCTCAGCTGTCATATTGGAGTCACGCTGTATTGTAAAGCATGGCGAGATTATCACATTACTGAGATGTACAGTACATGTGGCGGTAATAACTGCTGCTTCTGTCGGTGAGGTGTTGTGTTATTGTTGCTCTAATTCTACACTGTTTTCTGCTTCTCTTGCAAACAATTTGCATGAATTATTCCAAATTAAATAAAGACACCATGTCTGTGCACAAACCCTTAAGATAGAAGCATTCCCTCAGTGACCAAGGAAACTGCAAGAAAAAACATGTACAGAGTGAAGAGGATACAAGACGTCAATGGTCAAACCCTAAAAATCATTATATTTATACATTTAACAGGGGCCAAACAGTGCCTAAATAATACCGCCATATAGTTACTAGATAATATTGTCACATAATACTGCCATAGAGTTGCTAGAGAATATTGTTACATAATACTAGTAAATATATAAGGAAAGAAATAATACTGCCATATAGTTACTAAATAATATTGTCACATAACACTTCTATATAGTATTTAAATAATATTGTGAATATATAAGAAAAAAAATATATACTGCCATATAGTTATTAGATATATAGTTACATAATGCTGCATATAGTTACTAGATACAATTGTCATATAATACTGCCATATAGTTACGAGATAATATTTTTACATAATGCTGCATATAGTTACTAGATACTATTGTCATATAATACTGCCATATGGTTACGAGATAATATTGTTACATAATACTTCCATATAGTCTTTAAATAGTACAGTGACTACATAAGGAAATAAATAATACTGCTATGTACAGTTACCACTTGACATTCTTGCATGATACCATATAGTCCATAAATAACAATGACTACATCAGTAAATAAACAATACTGCTATATAGTTACCATATGCTATTCTTACACAATATTGTCATAAAGTGCATAAAGAACACAGAGACTACATATGGAAATAAATAATACTGCTACATAGTGAACATCTGATATTTCTACACAATATGGCCATATAGTATGTAAATAGTATAGTGACTACATGAGGAAATAAATAATACTATTATACATAGTTACCGCTTGATATCCTTGCACAATATTGCCATATAATGTGTAAGTAACAGTGACTACATAAAAAATAAACAGTATCACTAATTTTTAAATGATATTTCTTACAAAATTTTGCCATATACTATATAAATAACATAGTGACTATATAAGGAAATAAATAATACTACATGCTTAGCATCTGTTATTGCTACATAATATTGTCATATAGTGTGTAAGTAACATAGTAAGTAAATAAGGAAATAAATAATACTGCTATGTAGTTACCATATCTATCCTACCACGTCTTCTTCAGGATCAATATTTCTAATCCCCAGAATATCCCACTATCTCATCCTCCAGGTTAGCAGTGGAGCGGTGGTATTAATCATCACTATAATGATGTCTCATCTTTCCAGGTAATTAAAAATTATACTGCGTACAGAAGATGAATGCGGAAGAAAAAAACTCCAGATCATAATAAAATCATTTGCATTTCATTTGTTTCACAGGTAATTTTCCTGTACCTTCCATTAGAGAAACCAGCCTATACGGTATTACAGAGGTAACTATTGCAGGGTAGAAGTATTCTTGTAGAGCTGATGCACAGTTATGTCACAGTACAGGATAATACAAAAAAGGAATTAAGTTTTTTCAGCTCACCCCTCTCAATGTCCTTAAGTCCTGAGTCGGTGTGCACGGAAGCTGGTGGACTCATCCGGCTGTAAGATATCCAAATATAGAAAGAAGATCCAGCACTTCCCGACGTCTTAAAAACTTCCAATCTTTATTTTCAATACATTAAAATTGAAACATGGCAACCATCATAGGGTGAAAAAAAAAAATATATGGCTACGCGTTTCGGGACACGTCTGGTCCCTTCCTCATGGCATACTACAATGATATTCAAACTTCCCTTATAAAGACACCCAACCTTAGAAACTCCTCCCATAAGAACAATTAACCCTTAAATATATATACACATTCCTCTTGTAAACATTACATATAATATATATATTCCATTACAATATCATCCACCATACAAGTATATTATAATGATCAGCCGTATTTCAACCATACTAGTGATTGACCATATGTTTTATATCCTCCCACTAAAGTCCTATACACATTATGCGATTCCTATCTCTTCTAGACATAGCGTCATAGAATTCATCACTCAGTATTACATGAACTTAAATATCGTTAGTACTCCTCACATAATCACAATCAATCCAAAAATTCCATGAAATGTAAAACCCATTAGAATTTTTAATAAATGTTATTACCTTCTTTATCCACATTGATATTCCCTCCGATCATGTGAACTCCCATAATACCTCATTCCGGGATCACCTGACTTCCCAAGTTCCATCGCTTCTACTCACATATACAGCCCAACACCACTAGGTATGTATACCAGAAGTTCTTATAATCACCTGTTATATGGTCACATGACCGGACCAATATTATCACATGACCGGACCAATACATCATACATTCCAATTCATCCCATTAGCATGTCAAAGACTTCCATTCAATAATATTTCGTTTATATAACATTGTTAATGTAAACCCTTTATATTTTTAAGACCATATAAACCAACCTATTCACGGGTAATTATTTTATTTACCTAATAAATGTATGACAAATCCGAACGGATGTTTAGTCCCAGTGGAAATCTAGTACCAAGTGTCAAAATCCAAAAGGCTTCCCTTACTAATAATTTTTTCCTTCTATTACCACCTCGAATTAATTTGGGTATTTGTTCGATAGCATAAAATTTCAGTGTGCTGGTATTTCCATTATGTTCCATTAAAAAGTGTCTAGATAAATTGGATATATTGTCTTCATTTTTTGTACTGTCTGTTATGTGTTCTGAAATACGGGTTTTTATGTTCCTAATTGTACACCCCACATATGAGAGTCTGCAACTGGTACATTCCGCCACATACACCACAAATTGACTATTACAATTCAGATGTTTTTTAATCCAATATGTTTTCTTTTGGTCTACACTTTTAAAACTATCAGTTTTTCTAACATATCTGCACATGTTACAGGGTTTCATACCGCAGCAAAAAAATCCCCTTACATTAAGCCAAGTATTAGACGTCATCCCATTCTGAACATACAGACTAGGTGATAGTCTATTGCCCATAGAATTCCCCCTTCTGGCTACTACCTGGATCCCCTTATTAATAATCTCATTCGTTACTGGATCTTGTTGTAGAATCGGGAGATTTTTATAAAAAATTCTCTTAATTGCGGAAAACTGATTACTGTATGGAATTGAAAAAATTAATTTTCCCTCACACTCCTTCCTCTCTTTTGTCCGTTTTTCCTGCAAAAGTGATTCACGTGTTTTTCCATTTACAATTTTGACTGCTCTTTGTAAGCTCCATTCGGGGTATTTTCTGCTACGCAGTCTGTCCAAAGTCATTTCCAACTGAACCTTATATTCTGCATCAGAGGAACAAGCCTTTCTGGTACGTATCACCTCACCCACTGGGACTGATTTTATTGTATGGCTCGGGTGATGGCTGTCTGCCCTTAAAAGTGTATTACCCATTGTACTCTTTCTGAATAGACTGGTTTCTATTCTACTTGTATCCTTATTGCCTATTAGACATACGTCCAAAAATGAAATTTTATTTGAATCTTGTGAAAAAATAAATTTCAAACCTATAGGATTAGAATTGAAATATGAAGTAAGGTCTGGTACGGACGCCACAGGATCATCCCATATAATGAGAACGTCAGGATAATACACACAGTGATGTCACAGTACAGGGATAATACACACAGTGATGTCACAGTACAGGATAATACACACAGTGATGTCACAGTACAGGATAATACGCACAGTGATGTCACAGTACAGAGATAATACACACAGTGATGTCACAGTACAGGGATAATACACACAGTGATGTCACAGTACAGGGATAATACACACAGTGATGTCACAGTACAGGGATAATACACACAGTGATGTCACAGTACAGGGATAATACACACAGTGATGTCACAGTACAGGATAATACACACAGTGATGTCACAGTACAGGATAATACACACAGTGATGTCACAGTACAGGATAATATACACAGTGATGTCACAGTACAGGATAATACACACAGTGATGTCACAGTACAGGATAATACACACAGTGATGTCACAGTACAGGATAATATACACAGTGATGTCACAGTACAGGGATAATACACACAGTGATGTCACAGTACAGAGATAATACACACAGTGATGTCACAGTACAGGGATAATACACACAGTGATGTCACAGTACAGGGATAATACACACAGTGATGTCACAGTACAGGGATAATACACACAGTGATGTCACAGTACAGGGATAATACACAGTGATGTCACAGTACAGAGATAATACACACAGTGATGTCACAGTACAGGGATAATACACACAGTGATGTCACAGTACATAGATAATACACACAGTGATGTCACAGTACAGGGATAATACACACAGTGATGTCACAGTACAGGATAATACACACAGTGATGTCACAGTACAGGGATAATACACACAGTGATGTCACAGTACAGAGATAATACACACAGTGATGTCACAGTACAGGATAATACACACAGTGATGTCACAGTACAGGATAATACACACAGTGATGTCACAGTACAGGGATAATACACACAGTGATGTCACAGTACAGGGATAATACACACAGTGATGTCACAGTACAGGATAATACACACAGTGATGTCACAGTACAGGGATAATACACACAGTGATGCCACAGTACAGGGATAATACACACAGTGATGTCACAGTACATAGATAATACACACAGTGATGTCACAGTACAGGATAATACAGTGATGTCACAGTACAGGATAATACACACAGTGATGTCATAGTACAGAGATAATACACACAGTGATGTCACAGTACAGGGATAATACACACAGTGATGTCACAGTACAGGGATAATACACACAGTGATGTCACAGTACAGGGATAATACACACAGTGATGTCACAGTACAGGGATAATACACAGTGATGTCACAGTACAGAGATAATACACACAGTGATGTCACAGTACAGGGATAATACACACAGTGATGTCACAGTACATAGATAATACACACAGTGATGTCACAGTACAGGATAATACAGTGATGTCACAGTACAGGGATAATACACACAGTGATGTCACAGTACAGAGATAATACACACAGTGATGTCACAGTACAGGATAATACACACAGTGATGTCACAGTACAGGGATAATACACACAGTGATGTCACAGTACAGGATAATACACACAGTGATGTCACAGTACAGGGATAATACACACAGTGATGCCACAGTACATAGATAATACACACAGTGATGTCACAGTACAGAGATAATACACACAGTGATGTCACAGTACAGGATAATACAGTGATGTCACAGTACAGGATAATACAGTGATGTCACAGTACAGGGATAATACACACAGTGATGTCACAGTACAGAGATAATACACACAGTGATGTCACAGTACAGGATAATACACACAGTGATGTCACAGTACAGAGATAATACACACAGTGATGTCACAGTACAGGATAATACACACAGTGATGTCACAGTACAGAGATAATACACACAGTGATGTCACAGTACAGGATAATACAGTGATGTCACAGTACAGGATAATACACACAGTGATGTCACAGTACAGGATAATACACACGGTGATGTCACAGTACAGGGATAATACACACAGTGATGTCACAGTACAGAGATAATACACACAGTGATGTCACAGTACAGGATAATACACACAGTGATGTCACAGTACAGAGATAATACACACAGTGATGTCACAGTACAGGATAATACACACAGTGATGTCACAGTACAGAGATAATACACACAGTGATGTCACAGTACAGAGATAATACACACAGTGATGTCATAGTACAGAGATAATACACACAGTGATGTCACAGTACAGGGATAATACACACAGTGATGTCATAGTACAGAGATAATACACACAGTGATGTCACAGTACAGGGATAATACACACAGTGATGTCACAGTACAGGATAATACACACAGTGATGTCACAGTACAGGGATAATACACACAGTGATGTCACAGTACAGGGATAATACACACAGTGATGTCACAGTACAGGGATAATACACACAGTGATGTCACAGTACAGGGATAATACACACAGTGATGTCACAGTACAGGGATAATACACACAGTGATGTCACAGTACAGGGATAATACACACAGTGATGTCACAGTACAGGGATAATACACACAGTGATGTCACAGTACAGAGATAATACACACAGTGATGTCACAGTACAGGATAATACACACAGTGATGTCACAGTACAGAGATAATACACACAATGATGTCACAGTACAGAGATAATACACACAGTGATGTCATAGTACAGAGATAATACACACAGTGATGTCACAGTACAGAGATAATACACACAGTGATGTCACAGTACAGAGATAATACACACAGTGATGTCACAGTACAGGATAATACACACAGTGATGTCACAGTACAGGGATAATACACACAGTGATGTCACAGTACAGGGATAATACACACAGTGATGTCACAGTACAGAGATAATACACACAGTGATGTCACAGTACAGAGATAATACACACAGTGATGTCACAGTACAGAGCAGTGGCGTAACTATCGCAAAGGCAGCTGCCACAGGGCCCGGGCCATTAGGGGGCCCGGTAACAGCTGCTACCGATGCCTTTTTCTTTTCTTTTTGTAATAGGCCATTACTGGCTGGAGTTACGCCCTATTTACTCGCCGATCCTAGCTGGGCCGGGATCGGTAAGTGACACCATGGGCCCCACAAATACTATCATTATACTCGGGGGTCTTTACAGACCCCCAAGTATAATGATTGGCGGACCAGGAGAGGTAAGGGAACGTAAAAAACACTGTTACCTCTCCACGATCCTGCCAGGCCTCCTTCCTAGTTGTCTGACGTCACATGAACCCGGCCTGTTTCCTGGGTCATGTGACGTAGACGTCATAGAAGAAGGAAGGCAGCGGAGAAGACAGCGTAGCAGCCGGGGGACAGGTAAGAAACAGTAGTTTTTTATGTTTTTATTCCCCCGGGTCTCCGATTATTATACTCTGGGGTCTGAACCCTAATTGTATATTTTTATATACAGTAGGGTTGAGCCAATCTTGAGATCTCAAAATCCGATTTTCGATCATTTTCACGCAAATTCCGATGATCGAGATCTGATCTATCCCAATCCCGTTTGCTCAACCCTATTTATAGGACCACAATGGGGACAGATAAGGGCCCATCATATGCTTGATGTAATGAGTTGTGATATTATTAGGGAAAATTTAAGGGAAGCTTTAGCGCCCTTACACCCACATTTTTGGTACAAGGTGCGCCTCTATGTCTCCAGGTCTACCTGCCCTCACCATGTGGGTTTGCTGGTGGTAATATCAGCGCCCTGACGCCTCGGCACATGTAGGGGTCGCTGTGGTGGTGGGTGGCCCAGTGGTGGCGACAATGATGAAGGCCTTGCCTGGCGCTCAGCCACTCTCCATAGTTCATCGCTTCCTCCTCCGCTTTTCGCCACTGCAGCTATAAAATCCCAGATCCGTTGCCGGTGCCAAAAAGCCGTCTTATCAAAAACCAATAGGAAGTGTCAATAGCATTAATGTGACCAGCGCCAAACAGCAGACAAATCAATGAGAGGGCGAGGAACGCAGAGCTTAATGTGGATGAGGCTGTAAGAGATAAGCGCTGCAACGTGCCAACCGCAAACCGGTGATCAGCTCCTCGCCAAGAGGCCCGGGCACCAAACAGGGCATCAGATCTATGACACAAACCCAGTGTAACATGGACGTGCTGAGAACTGATGGATGATGTCATACTTATGTGGAGATGTCAGTAAGCTGCTGTGGATGGAGCTTGTCCTGTTGATGGAGTTTGTCCTGTTGATGGAGCTTGTCATGTGAAAACGTCAGTAAGCTGCTGTTGATGGATGATGTCATACTTATGTGGCGATGTCAGTAAGCTGCTGTTGATGGATGATGTCATACTTATGTGGCGATGTCAGTAAGCTGCTGTTGATGGATGATGTCATACTTATGTGGAGATGTCAGTAAGCTGCTGTTGATGGATGATGTCATACTTATGTGGAGATGTCAGTAAGCTGCTGTTGATGGATGATGCCATACTTATGTGGCGATGTCAGTAAGCAGCTGTTGATGGATGATGTCATACTTATGTGGCGATGTCAGTAAGCTGCTGTTGATGGATGATGTCATACTTATGTGGAGATGTCAGTAAGCTGCTGTTGATGGATGATGTCATACCTATGTGGAAATGTCAGTAAGCTGCTGTTGATGGATGATGTCATACCTATGTGGAAATGTCAGTAAGCTGCTGTTGATGGATGATGTCATACTTATGTGGCGATGTCAGTAAGCTGCTGTTGATGGATGATGTCATACTTATGTGGAGATGTCAGTAAGCAGCTGTTGATGGATGATGTCATACCTATGTGGAAATGTCAGTAAGCTGCTGTTGATGGATGATGTCATACCTATGTGGAAATGTCAGTAAGCTGCTGTTGATGGATGATGTCATACTTATGTGGAGATGTCAGTAAGCTGCTGTTGATGGATGATGTCATACTTATGTGGAGATGTCAGTAAGCTGCTTTTGATGGCGTTTGTCCTGTTGATGGAGCTTGTCATGTGAAAATGTCAGTAAGCTGCTGTGGATGGAGTTTGTCCTGTTGATGGAGCTTGTCCTGTTGATGGAGTTTGTCCTGTTGATGGAGCTTGTCCTGTTGATGGAGCTTGTCCTGTTCATGGCGCTTGTCCTGTTGATGGAGCTTGTCCTGTTGATGGAGTTTGTCCTGTTGATGGAGCTTGTCCTGTTGATGGAGCTTGTCCTGTTGATGGAGCTTGTCCTGTTGATGGAGTTTGTCCTGTTGATGGAGCTTGTCATGTGAAAACGTCAGTAAGCTGCTTTTAACAGATCTTGTCATTCTTATTATATAGAGTTAAAGTCCTGAGCTTTCATAATAAAATCTGACTTGATGACCTGCTTGTTGACGGTTTCCAGGTAGCAATAATAGTAATGAAGATTTATTACAAAGTTGAAAGATTTGGCGACTACAGACGCAGTGTTATACGGCAGTGGAGCGTCGCTTTGTTTCGGATGTTTGGTCTTATCATCTTAAGTAATAATGAGTAATCGGTCCTTTTCCTTCCATGACATCTTATTACTGAGCCCGGTGTGAGTCATGGTGTGATTAGGGGGATAGGTCAGGCCAGAAGCGCGTCGGTGCTGCAGTCAGTGTGATATTTAGATGGAAGGTCAGGGCTTCCGCTTCTTAGCTTTTCTAATAAAGTATGTGACCCCGTGCGCTGGGAGGAAACTCAAAGACTGCGATCTTGGCTGTGGCCTCCTGATTAATGTGCTGCCATTACTTTATATCAGCGCCATGTACATACATATTACTGTAAAAGTACAAGAAATCACGGTGGAGGGCCAGCTGGGGAGCGGGGCAACCATAACCCAATCACCAGCCAATTACTGCTATCTGCCAGGTGCGCCCTTCAACATTGTCGGAGACTGCCAAGATGGCACTTAAAGGGCTCTGTATACTAAACTTGCCAGTGTCTAGGAGTCTAGGGGGCGATGTCACATCTAATGCAACACCAGTATTACACTCATTGACACCCAGATAGAGATTGTCATGTAAATGATTACAGGTGTATTCATTGGGTCTTACCACAAGAGGGCGTAAAAGTGGTTCTTCTGAGAGACTACTTTTGGGTAGTGTACCTTTTTGGTGACTGCTAGACATACCTCTACATTGCACTCAAAGACATTTTGCACAGTTGAGAGTGCATCATTGGACCTGACGGCTATTTTGACGAATTCCCACCCAATCGCAGGCCTTAGTGGCCCCATGGGGCGCGCTGACCTCCCACACAAACCTTTGGGCAAAACCGTCTGTACCCGTAACAAATCTTCAAAGGTTCGCTCATCTCTGGTGGTGATCTCTTCAATCCTGCCTTTGTTGGGGAGTGACACACTGCCCCCCGCTGGTACGATGATCACATAGGTAAGTCGATATGAGGGACGCTACAAAACATGGCGGTCAGTCGGCCATTACCCAAATCCATATTCATTACACTGGTGGTTGTTTGAGTGTATAAACCTATTGTAGTGCACTGCATACTGCCAGCGTTGTGCCCCCTGTAGGCAGCTTGGTAAATTTCATGTTGACTATAACTTTTCACCACATGCGTTCCGCTGTGATATTCTGAGAACCCAGTGAGAGCCGTATCTGGAACGTTTTCTAGTAATTGAGGTAATGGCTCCTAATTATACCGCGCACGTTGCCAGATCTCTTCCCCTCTGAGTGCTGCAGCCTCTCCGGCTTGGCTTAGTCAGAACGCGGCCTTTGTCAGCCAGTCATCGGAGAGTCTGACGTCCAATTAGCTGGAACGCTGTCTCTATGCGGGTTAAAAGGCTGTTTGTGCTCTACGTGTGCGAATAAATGAGCTCCCAAATAAGTGGCTGTCAGCTGGATGGGGTACGCGTTTCGCTCTACCAAGGAAAATCCATATATCTCTATGCTACGCTATACTGTATACTGCGCAGGAGCTAGAGTTCTTGAATATTTACAAAAAAATCTACATTCTGATGATGTCATCGGAATTTGTCACTAACACAACAGCGCCCCTAGTGGCCAATATATTATACACATTGCTATCAATTAGTCTAATTTTCTTTGGGTAATTGACTCCATTAAAGACGTCACATCAGGACTAAACTTTGAATGAGGCGCCCTAGTGGTGAGCGGGGGAAGCGCTATGTGACCACCAAGGTACGACCATGTAACAGTCACGTTGAGATGCCAATGAGTCCATTTTCCTTTGCTCCTCCCTTTTTTGATGGCTTTAGGATCAGACTACATAGGGATTGGTTGTAGTCTGTGTCCATGGAAACACAGGTCATAAGTGACATCATGACGTCAACGCTCCCATGTGACCCCTGAGGCCCAATCACAAGTTATTCAGGAAGTCGAAGAAGAGGATGGTCAGTATCGTGAGCCCGGGAGAGGTGAGTATGACTATTTTTTTTTTACTCACTATACGCTGAGACCCCAGGAGTATATTACACTCTATTTGCCTGAAATTTTTGGAAAATTAATAACACTAGTTTGCTCTTCCCTACCTGAAATTTTTCATTAGACAACGAATCAGCGCCACTTATGGCTGTGTCTGATATTGCAACTCAGTCCAATCCTTATACATTGCAATACCACACTAGACCTATGGACAAAAGTGGCGCTGTTTCCAGAAAAACCCTACAACTCCACCAAACCAGTAACATCCATACCAATTACTTTTCCAAGGGTCTTTCCATTCTTCCCCCCACTGTTCACTTTTCCTGCCATCTGTTGCTTCTTCTCATGTGCCATTACTCTTGTCTTGTCTGTTCTCATTGGATCCTGGGGAATCAGACATGATAAAGTTCTGCGAGCTTCAAAGGTGACAACCCCGCAGCAGGCATGTCACCGAGCGCTGCCAGTATGGCTCATTAATAATGGTGACAGGAGGATCAGAAGAGTCACACTGGGCCTCTAGTGCTCCTCACGTCCATGAACGCTCCTGCGGCGTGACAGCTGGGACAGAGCGGACAGATGAGACAAAGGGCGGGTGGTAATATCTATTGCTGGGAAAGCTGGGTGACAACCCGTAAGGCCTCCCGCATAGCCCCTACATGCTCTGCCATTCAGGGTCCCATATTTCTTTGCATAGTCAATAATAACGGTTCATATATAAGTTGTCACCCAGCTTTCCCAGAAACAGATAAGGAAGAAACGGGCATACTTAAAGGGAATGGGTCACCGATTTTTAAAAAGCTAAAGAATTTTCTATGATTTTTGTCTTATTTTTCTTTGTAGCTATACTTAAATCAAACAATACTCTATCCTGCAATTTTCACTCTGGCCTCTAAGCCTAATAATAAATTAACAATTTTCTTGGGTTTTCCTATTAAAAATATCAGCAGCATCCTGACACCACTAGGGGGCGATAAACATGACCCTCCAATTCAGGGAAAGGAGAGAAGACTTACTTGAGTCTTATTAAAGAGGTTCTGCAGCAGCCAAAGTTTATATTATGAGAAGGGTCCCCAACCTCCCAGTGCCTAGATGTAGAGCATCGGGTGGGGAGTTGCAGGTTTGGGGCTGTCGCTTTAAGGCGCACATTACACGGTGAGATTAGAGGCGCGGCAGTGGCGACTAATGCACTAATATTTTTCGGATTACCTGGAGGGTTTTTAATTTATTCTCCAATATTTGCGGTAATTTGGTAAAACTAATATTTACTCACATTTATTGGATTTTTGTATTTAAGGATTTTATTGGATTTTTGAATTTAATCTAAAAAGTTTGCTTTTGTATTACTTTACGTTTTTACAATTATTTGTCTTCAACACTTTTATGTTTATTTTTAGCGATTTCTGGAATGTGACTTGAAAGGTACGGGCCGCCATTCTGGAGACCGTGCAGATCTCTCTGTGGTCATGAAGGAACATGTATGATAGTCTTATGGGTGCGCGATCTGTATGTTTAACCCCAGTGACCTGACATCCAAAACGTGGTAGTCGTTGAGCAGCGCTATTATATGGGCACTGTATTTTAGTATTATTTATAGATCATATAGCAGTGGTATTACTTTGTGTATGGAGCTATTATTTGGTTACCATGTGGTAGTATTATTTATATATCAAACTGTATAGCAGTGGTATTACTTTTTGCAGAGCTATTATATGGTGACTGTATTATAGTATTATTTATACATCATATAGTAGTGGTATTACTTTGTGCAGAGCTATTATATGGTCACTGTATTATAGTATTATTTATACATCAAATAGCAGTAGTATTACTTTATATACAGAGCTATTATTTGGTTACCATGTGGTAGTATTATTTATATATCGTATAGCAGTGATGTTACTTTGTGTATGGAGCTATTATTTGGTCAGTTTATTATAGTATTATTCAGACATTATATAGCGGTGACATTACTTTGTGTACAGAGCTATTATTTTGTCATTGTATGGTAGTATTAATTATATATCGTATAGCAGTGGTATTGCTGTATGTATGGAGCTATTAATTTGTCACTGTATGGTAGTATTTAGACATTATATAGCAATGGTATTATTGTGTGTATGGAGCTATTATTTGGTCACTGTATGGTAGTATTATTTATTCATTGTATAGCAGATATATTGCTTTGCTTTATATACATAGCCTTTACTTGGTCACTTTATTTCTGTGTTATTAATACATGGTATAGCACTGATATTACTTGTGTGTGGCGCTTATATTTGGTCAGTGTATTATACTATTATGTAAACATTGTATAGCAGTTGTATTAATATGTGTACGGAGCTATTATTTGGTCACTGTATGATAGTATTTATTCATTGTATAGCAGATGTATTGCTTTGTGTACATAGCTATTACTTGGTCACTTTATGGTAGTATTATTTAGACATTATTATTATTTAGACGTATAGCAGTGATATTACTTTGTGTACACTATGCTATAGTATTATTTAGACATTATAAAGCAGTAGTGTCCATATGTATACAGAACATAGCAGTGGTATTATGAATATATTTATGGTGCTATGTTTTGATCACTGTATGATAATATTATTTAGACATTATATAGCAGTGGTATTAATATTGTACGGAGCTATTATTTGGTCACTGTATGGCATTATTATTTATACATTGTGTAGGAGACATATTACTTATGGTAGCATGGTATAGTAGCATTTATACATTGTATAGCAGTGACATTACTTTGTGGACGGAGCTATTATTTGGTCACCATATGGTAGTATTATTTATATATTGTACAGTCTTTGATGGGATCTGCCATAATATAGCATATTTTATAATCAGTCCAGTTGAGTTTTACCATTGATGGAAGGATCACCCAAGTCATAAAAAAAACAGTAATGCCAAAATTAAAAAAAACCCCTCAGGATTGTAATATTATTGCACTGTAATATGCAAGTTTTGCATTGAACTACAAGAGGGCCGGGGTTTATTCTAATGCGGTGGGGGTTTAAAACGGGCTGCAATTTGGGGCGCAATTGTTGGCAAATATGTAATTATAGTAACATATAGCGTGCCGACAGTAATGGCGCTAACAGGCTACAATAAATTACCAAGTCGATTCACTAAAGCAATTTCCCATGTTCCATAAGGCAGAGACGCTTGGCGCGGAGTTATACGCTCTCATATAATTACAGATGTTTCCAGGAAGACACGAAGTCGTAATTAACACTTTCAGGCGAATTTGATCCCATTTCACACAGTCATTCCACCATATATATTTTTTTAATTGCAGATATCAGCGGTAATAAGAGGTGACATTTTATTTTACCGCCGTCTAATGGAGATTTCCCCGAAAAATGAGTCATTAGAGAAACAATGTACTTAAACCTGTCATCACTTCCGTGTCGTGGAGGCGGCCATTACTGCGTGTTCACAGAAAGCGGCGTCTATATATAAAGCGAGCGTCTAAATAGCGACAAACGTGATGAATTTCTTCATATAGGGCTGCGTATTTCTGACTGGTGATCATGTGATCCGCTGGGGGTTGTGGGGTCCTCGGGGCCCAGATCAGCTCTGCCTTGTATACTAGGAGGCCGTATTCCTCCACTAACTGGGGACTGTGAACAGCTGATGAATGTGACATCACATGGAATCAGCACTGCCCCTTCAAACAGTTTATCTGTGTGGGTGCTGGGTGTTGGACCACCTTTGTTCGTCAATTGATGACCCATCCTAAGGAAAGTAGTAGCGTTCCTTATTATACACAGTTCCATGTAAAAGAACAGACCAAACATCATAAAACCATGATCAGTTGTGTAAACGGTTGACATAGGTTGGCAGATGGAATCCGTCTTGGGTCAACTTGTTTCATCGCCCTTTTGTTTTCCCATGGAATGGACTGATTTCCCCCCTTGGTTATGTCGGGTGCTATCAGAGACCCTTTAGTCTTGTTTGTTTCTTTTCTCGGTGTAATAATCCACATCTCGGCTTCCTCACGCTCTCTATGAGGGAACAATAATAAGCACGTGGTGACCTTCACCCGGTGGGTCTACTCATGTGCGGTGAACTGTCCCAGGGCCAACAGTAGCGCTCATCAGAGCAGACACTGAGGTCAGTAGTCCCACTACATGGAGGTCTGGATGTGTTGTGTCTTACTGTTATGGATTGAGAACTTCCAGTGATCTAGAACAAAGGTCAACATCAAGGCCCAGAAAACCGCCAAACTATAGACCATCCATGTCTGTCATCCTTTAGAAAGTGAGGGATTGCATTGTAACGGCAAAATCTTTGCGTCCCCACATTCTGACGTTTGTAACCTCTTATATTCCCATACACGGAGCAGTGTAAAGCATGTTATTTTTGCAAGGCAAGTTGTACTTTTTGTTTTTTAGGACCCCAAGGGGACTTGAACCCTTGAAAGTCTGATCACCAGTACAATATACTGCAATACTAACATATATAGATGCAGAGCAAAGGCAGGCTGGGAACCTTCAATAGACTCCAAGCTGTCATGAAGATGGATTGCCACCATCCTATCTTGCTACGTTAAGCTACCCTGTTACTACCGACCCAGTGCCAGCAACTGCCCATTGACATCTGTTATGGTGTATTCAGGTCCTAGGACCTTCCCTCCCTTCCACACCCTTGGGTTAACCAATGGTCATACATGCAAACTCTTCCAGAATGTCTGAAAGGCTCCCAAAATAAGAAGACATCTCCCAGACTCCCAATAGAGTTGGCAAGCCCCTTGAAGCTACTAGTTATGTGCCGGCCATGTCAAAAGAGTTGTAGCCACCACAACGTGTCACCAAAAGGGGGCATGACACTCCCAAATAGATGTGGTGTCGTGGAAAGAGATTGTGACTGGTCCAACACATCGTTCCTCCTGGAACAGTCCCAGTAAGATTGGCAAGTATGACAAAGAGGTGAAGGATCTCCTAATGACTGAAGATTAGACGATGACATGAGGTGTTCACAACCAAGATACTATAATCTAGAGACTTCATGTATCTATAATGGAGCAGACTGAAAAGATGGGAAAATGGGCCAAACCCAAGGAGCTTGCATTGGCCTGAAGGACTCTTTAACTCCTTTAGAAGACCACATGGCCTTATGGTGGAATTAGTCCCACCACACCATCCTACGTTGAGCTACAAATGTTCTAGACATCATACCATGACTTAATAGGATAAGTGGCTGAGCACCTTATATTCAGTGATGTCACCAGATCCTCATTGTCCCAGCCCAAGTCCTCAAAATTAGCACCTTGAATATATTAAGTCAATGACAGGACTCTTTGGAGGAAACAAGGACACATGTTTACTGGTTCACATGCTACAAAATATTCAGAATTGCGACACAACCATCCTCATAATCCATCTGTGGTATGTGGGCGACCTGGCTTCGGGCCGCGAGTTGTGGTTATGTAAAAGTTTGTGAACACCAATGTGTTTTTAATCAGTTCCATGTGAAGTCTTTGATCAATGATCAGAGGGCTCATGGGCCCATCCATCTCCGCAACATACAACAGAACATATGAGGTGACCCATAACCATATAGAGTAGACCAGAGGGCCAATGAGCAAGTGGCCTCTACCACCACCCAGTTATTTCTGTAGAGTAACTGAAGTATTGTTAGCTCTTTGGTTTGCGGATCTTTCCCTCCTCCCAGACGATCTGGTTTACAGCTGTGGTCGTAACCTCTGTCTCGGAGTCCTAATGGTTTTTCTTATCCAGGGCCTTTCACATACATAAACTTCTCAAGCTAGTAAACATCTTGTCATCCTTACAACAAGATTTATACATTGTATAGTTTAAGTCTGTGGTGGCTCTCCATCAGTTGCAGAACCACATCACATACAAAGGTATCGTTAAATGCCCACAGGGTGTTCCTCATATCAGTCAACACAGCCGAAACTCCCAAAGGCTCCTGCAAAAAGGGATGACCTGTGGGAGTCCTGGGGCTTGGTAGAAGCCACCGGGCTCTCGATCATGTTATATGTGACATGGGCACTTGTTGGCCATGTCATAAAAAAGGACGTGATTGTCACATTTTGCAGCCATGTCAGGAAAAAGGGGTGTAGGTGGAAAGATTTTAGCAGTGTGCTTCACACGCAGGGCCTCCAGGAGGCCAAAATGTAAAAGTTGGTAAGTATGGAGTTCCTTCACGTGACAAGTGTCCTGAATTATTGGTGACAATGCCTAACACCAGGATTGATTGACGTCTCGAGTCATCTGATATCCTGTCCAAAAGCTGTTAAACAAGAATGGAGGGGTGGGGTTTAGGCATATTTGGGTACTAGAGTCCTGGAGAAGGGCTCATGTTGCATATTGTGAACATTTCAGTTTGAGACCATTCCCCCTATGGATCTGACGACACCCCCCTTAGGGCATCTACACACAAAATGTGACGTGAGCAAAAAATGTGTCCCTATTTTGGATGTGCCCAAAATACATAATTTTAAGGTGATTTTAAGGTGGATTATACCCCCAAATCAGTGGCAGATTCTGCCCTGGTTTTGCCTCCAATGGGAGACAGAGATCGGAGTTGGATGCTGAAAAAATATTCCACAGCTCAGATCCCATGGCTCGAGACACATACCCTATATATTGGTGATTCATACCCTACCGATTGTGACCTGGTAAACAGCCATAACTGGACATTTCCTCTTCTCCTACTGTTGTCCTCCTCCAAGTCCCTACTACTTTCCTCCTCCAAGTCCCTACTGCTGTGGGCCACGGTTACTCTGTTCCTTGCTTCACTTGGTCTTCAAAGATGATGCTAGACTTGTCATTCTACGTAAAGGGAACTTGACCGGCCCTGCCTTGATAGTGATTCATTGCTCTCTGGGTTCTAATCCTACTGCCGTTGCCGTTGTTCCTAAATCTCAATAACCTCCCCCATCCATTAGACCACTAGTCAGACCAGAGCAATTGTCAAGAGCCTCGGCATTCCATGAATTCTCAAGAAATCATTCTATTTCAATTTTCATTCTATAGCAGCTGATCATATTAGGTTCCATCAGTAGGACTGGACTATCCTGACATGAGATTGTCCAAAGGGGCTATCGACATCAACCTCTCCTCAAGATGAACTTCTAAACACTATGGGGTAACCAGTCTCAGGGTTACATCTCCTCCTCCTTCAAGGGGTGAGAAGTTAATGCGTTAACACAACAGGGATCTAGTTCTTCTTGTTCTAGGAGGCAGAGTATGGTGGCCTGAACAGACGTGAAGAGTATGAGGCTTCAACCTTATATATCTTGAAGGTCCTACTAGTCGCAGCAGTGCACTATGTATTTGACTTGGCCTTCTACTCCTAGAACAGGCGGCTTGCTTCACATTCAGTTGTATGTCTACGTCAAGAAGACTCTATTTTCGAACTCCTTCCCCAAATCCCTCTGTTTATAAAGTCATAAGACCCTTATCCACTAGTTTATATGGAAGGAGAAGAGGATATAAGGCATATGTCTGCACATGATCACACATGACCTAACACAAGGCCTGGGAAGGAAGCCAATTCTTCAAGACAATCTCTAGGTCTCTCTGCAGACTCCTCCAACATTCCCACACTTGCTTTAAGGTGCTTGCACGAGTCTCGAGGATCCCACACTGGAAATCATGTACATAAGGGCCGGCCCTTTGCCCTTGGAGCCATTTTTCCTGGCACAGTCTGGATGTGGGTGAGATGATGGAGCTCAGGAGACCAGGCGAGGAGTATGAATATCCTGGGAACTTTTCCCGAACAGGAACTCATCCTTGTAGAGGAATGTGGGAGAAAAATGAGGCAGCAAAAGTACTGATATCCTTCATGCATCTGTAGCCCTGTTCTCATTCCTTATTCTTTATGAGTACGTGACCCTCCGCCTGGACAGGGATAAGAAATGGTGGAAGAGACATTCACAATAGCTGTAAGTGGTTCTGGGGCCCGGGTACTAGGACAATGGAAGACACTCTATCGTTGGGTTGATACTCATTGCCCCTTACATTACTATTTTATGTGTCATACATCTTGTACCCCATGTGTAGTGGCCCTAATGGGCGGTGGTTGTACTTCTCCTAAAGCACAGTTAGGGTACCATGTTGGGAACCAATTAGCCTACCATTTGTTTTAGATAGGCCCCATATGTTTCCATAACCTCCTTATAATAAATGGTGGATGGTGTGTATGAAGGTGGGAGCTGCCCTCAGGTTATTTTGGGACTCATTTTTCAAGAATGGAATATGCCCCAGTACTGGACTGATATTGGGGTATCACCCCTTATAGGGCTATTATTTACATTGTTCGGTAGTATCCCATCAGGTATGTGTGATGGACACCTGAGGATGGTGGTTGTATTTCTTCACAAGATGTGATCTATAAACCTTCATGAAGTGACGGCCACCATGTTGGGAACTGGATATACCCATCATTACATAAGGGTTCTTACTGTATATATTCATAACCCCCAGGCACTGACTGGTGGGTGCATGGTAGACATGGTAGGCACATGATACCGGTGGTCAAGGTAGGCCTCGCCAATGGATCTGACATGCCCATTCCAGTCAGAAGAAGACAACCGCATCTAACGTTGACAAAGGAGCCATTTTCTTTTGCAGTTTTTCTACTTTTCGGGGATAGTTTACAACCCCATCTCATGCCGGAGATACAGTCGGCAGAATGGGCGTTACTGTTGCAGAGATAACTGTGTGACGCTCTCTTGTATATTAGCTTTGCAGCTATGCTATATGGTCGGGCTTCATAAATCCCAATATCTCCTCACATCAGAGACTCCCATGTGCCCGATCCCTTAAATAATAGATCTTGTCGTTTCTCGTCCCGTTATTACGGATACTTCAGCAGACTTGTGTCTCTGCGGGATCCATAGATCTCTCAGCAACCAATCACAGCGCAGCTCTCATCATTCAAGACAGAAGAGGAAATGAAAGCTGAGATCTGATTGGTTGCAACGGGTTACCTGGACTGTCTTACTATTAGTCAGTGTCTGTAGATAGGGCCATTGTATAAAGCCTGGGGGGAGAAGCGAGGCGAAGGGATTCTCTTTCTTTGCGATTATTGGACTATACATCGACTTTGACTGCAACGAACGTAGCTTGGGCAAAAATCGCAGTGTAACACTGCCTTTAATGGCACATGACGACTCAAGAAGTGCATCAGATTTAGATTCTGGACGACCGCCATGTCATGTGGTCGCAAACTGACCACAAAGAGGCCGAAATCGCTTTTGCACTCTATCCTGGGTGCCTTTGTTATGCTCCGCCACCTCAAGACCTGTATAAGATTGTGTTCGCAATGCGTTTTCTGCCTCAATAAATCCGACTGTGAAAACCGCGACAGAAAACCTGTTGAGCTTTCTTCCCTAGTTCCCTTTGGCCTGGCATACACTGACCAGCTTCTCCAATGGGGTTGACCATCCTGCGGCCTTGTGCTACGGCTTTGGCAGAGATCCTAATACTAGATAGGACAGGACGCATCTTATTTCCAGAGCGCTCAGTAAAGAAGCGTCGGTCGTCTCCTATTAACAATGGAAGGTCATTAGATATTTTTTCAAGCAGATTTTGAGGCACAAAATGCTTCCAAATCAGCTCCAAAAATCACCATTTCTGCATTACCACATTGGGCCTATAGGTGGCGCTGCTTAGCTCTATCCCATAAGCCAGGTCTTGTCTCGCTCACTCCGTCTTGTTATTTTAGTGAAGCATGCAACATTCCTGGGGCCAGGTGTCGAGCCTCCGCTGCCAAATCCCAAAAATGACAAAGCATACGAGAAACCTACGTAAATCGCACAGTAATGGGGAATTTTTGCCCGTTCTTGCTCGGAACATCTTGGAAAAACATCAGCAGGAGTTAATCCGAAAGCAAAAGGATGGCACAAGCGCAGGTCATAGGTGTACGTGGGGCAGCATCTGTTTATGGCATCTGTCTACCGGCCCTAACACCGAGTAATCGGTCACGAGGTCAACATCTGCAAAAGTGGCGTACAACATATCGTAAGGCGCAATGCCGATGACCTCTGAGAGAGCTGGAATAACAACCATATTGGTTGCCACCCAACTTTTCCAGGAACAGATAAAATGGTCACATTGAATTTCGAGTAAATTAAAAGAACAGGACAATGAAAGGACCTAAAGACCCTTTCCCTATATTAGGATCATTGACCCCCAGGGGTTTCGCAACCCGAAACCTGATGCAGATTGAGTATACTGATTGGGTGTAATTTGTTGCACATTTCTACTGCAGTGACCTCTACAGGACAAGACTGGTATTACATGGTGACCATTCAAACAATAGGGCAAACATGTAATACATGGTCATGTGTCTTCCTCCATTCCTGGTTAATGAATGGTGAAGGGGCAAGACATGAAGCTCCTCAATCCCAATTCAAAATCTGTAATAAGACCCTCAACCCACCATTGGCTATTACTAGTGTATTCCTATATGACAGAGAGGCTTAAATGTGTCTGAAGTAGAATGTGAGGAACATAAAAATCACTGCTACTTACCTCTTCTGGCTCCGGAAGGCTTCAGGGCTACTTGGTGACTTCCAGACGTCACATGGGCCAGGGCCTGCGTCCTTATGCATCGCGACGCAAACCCCTGCTCATGTGATGCCTGGCGTCCCATACATCATTGAAAATGGCCGACATCTGTGTGGAGTGCGCCGGAGGCAGGGAGAGGTAAGTAAACAGTGTTTTTTGTATCCACCCTGGGTCCTGGGTCCCCAGAGTATAATAATTGTACATGGGTGGTCCAGAGTGGGACATAATACTTTGTGCAGGGGCCACTATGGGGTATACTACTGTATGCAGGGGGCACTATGAGGTATAATACTGTGTGCAGGGGCACTATGAGGTATAATACTGTGTGCAGGGGCACTATGAGGTATAATACTGTGTGCAGGGGCCACTATGAGGTATAATACTGTGTGCAGGGGCCACTATGGGGCATAATACTGTGTGCAGGGGCCACTATGGGGATAATACTGAGTGCAGGGGCCACTATGGGGTATAATACTGAGTGCAGGGGCCACTATGGGGTATAATACTGTGTGCAGGGGCCACTATGGGACATAATACTGTGTGCAGGGGCCACTATGGGGTATAATACTGTGTGCAGGGGCCACTATGGGACATAATACTGTGTGCAGGGGCCACTATGGGGTATAATACTGTGTGCAGGGGCCACTATGGGGCATAATACTGTGTGCAGGGGCCACTATGGGGCATAATACTGTGTGCAGGGGCCACTATGGGGATAATACTGTGTGCAGGGGCCACTATGGGGATAATACTGAGTGCAGGGACCACTATGGGGTATAATACTGTGTGCAGGGTCCACTATGGGGATAATACTGAGTGCAGGGGCCACTATGGGGTATAATACTGTGTGCAGGGGCCACTATGGGGTATGATACTGTATTCAGGGGCCACTATGGGGCATAATAGTGTGTGCAGGGGCCACTATGGGGTATAATACTGTGTGCAGGGGCCACTATGGGGATAATACTGTATTCAGGAGCCACTATGGGGCATAATACAGTGTGCAGGGGCCACTAGGGGGCATAATAGTGTGTGCAGGGGCCACTATGGGGTATAATACTGTGTGCAGGGTCACTATGGGGGATAATACTGTGTACTGGGGCCACTATGGGGTATAATACTGTGTGCAGGGGCCACTATGGGGATAATACTGTGTGCAGGGGCCACTATGGGGATAATACTGAGTGCAGGGGCCACTATGGGGTATAATACTGTGTGCAGGGGCCACTATGGGGGATAATACTGAGTGCAGGGGCCACTATGGGGTATAATACTGTGTGCAGGGGCCACTATGGGGTATGATACTGTATTCAGGGGCCACTATGGGGCATAATAGTGTGTGCAGGGGCCACTATGGGGTATAATACCGTGTGCAGGGGCCACTATGGGGATAATACTGTATTCAGGAGCCACTATGGGGCATAATACAGTGTGCAGGGGCCACTAGGAGGCATAAGAGTGTGTTCAGGGGCCACTATGGGGTATAATACTGTGTGCAGGGTCACTATGGGGGATAATACTGTGTACTGGGGCCACTATGGGGTATAATACTGTGTGCAGGGGCCACTATGGGGATAATACTGTGTGCAGGGGTCACTATGGAGCATAATAGTTTGCAGGGGCCACTATGGGGCATAATATTGTGTGCAGGAGCCACTATGGGACGTAATTTATGAGTGTGGGGGGAGAGAGTTCCCCCTAAAGAAATTTCCCAATCTAAGCACTGTATATACTGCAGGTATCAGGGTGCAGGTAAGTATAGACACATATTCAGTTTATAGTCTTTCCCCCTGACTACCTCTAATTTCTACATCTGTCATTTTTGGGACCAAACGTGACAAAAATAAAAGAGAAAAAGTAAAAGAGCAAATCTATAAAATGAGAATTTTGGATAAGTATATATATAAATATATGTCAGTAACTTCAGCAGACCTGCCTGTAATACTGCTAGGGTTAAAATCCCTGCCAGTAAGAGGAGGGGGCGACAAGCCCAGACCCTGATAAAACTTCCCACCAATGAAAATGCCTGTGTTTCCCCGGACCCCTCCCAGCCCCCAGAGCACTTTTTGGTTGAGGAGGGGCGCACACATTATGGGATGGGATTTGTTACAAGAAGTCATTCTAAAATATGAATGGAGACATAGAAATTCCCTGAGCATTGAAGCAGCAGAGTCAGCCGAGCCCACAGCCAAAAACCGTACTGTGCTGCCGGACTGACTGCTACGCCCTGGTACCTGGACTCTTGGGGCAGGTAAGTCACCCCGTCCTCACCTGCCATCTCTGCAAATCCATTTATTTACTAAAAAATTTCACTTTGACCTGTTTTCAGCCAGGTCATGGATTGTACAGATTTCCTGCATAGAACAGGGTGCTATTACTATAGCAAATGGGTCACATGACTACATTTTTTGCAAATTTTTAGTGTATTTTTCGGATTGCGTCTGAAAGTTGGCATATAAAGTGTATAAGAAGTAGATACATTGCTGGGGGGAGGGGGGGTGAGAAAATGTGACATCTTGTCAAGATGCATGAGGCTCCGCCATACAAAATAGCAGAGATTTATCAACAGTGTCGGAGGAGTCCGCCAAAATGGCGCAATTGTCAAGTGACGTACAAGGTGTGATATCTTTTACATATCAGGCGCTACACATTATTAGTTTAGTGGCTGATACGCCACTACACCCATAATTCCTCTTAGCCACACCCCTTTTTCAATTTTGTGTACTTGTAATTTTACGAAAATTTTCCCCCAAAATTTCAAAAATTTGTATCATTGTGAAATTGGAGTTGTGGAACCACAAATAAATTGGTGAACGTTCCGCTTTGTAAATCTCCCAAAAACTTGTAAAATTGAAGCCAAGGAATTTTTGTGACAATATTTTGCGCCATAATTGAAGTCCCAATTTTACCAAATTTGACCCTATGTTGGTAAGATTTGTAAATGGAAGATGGCCCAGCGATTGATTGCTCCTGCCTGGCTTCAGCAATCCCAGTGATCGGCTCTTTGGTGGAGATGCAGTCACATATTTTGCCCTCTATAGGAGTAGTATAGTATTACATGACGACCATACCCGCACATCTATAGGCTAGGTCCATCGGAGTGAGGGAGTTACCCAAGTGGGGGATCCTCTCGATGACACCGATAGGCTATAAAAAGCATATGGTATGGGAAAGGGTTGTACCGTCCTCATAGGGGCCTTCCATAAGTTCCAAATAAACATGGCTTCTGCCCCATGACCACATTCAAAAACTGAATCCTAGCATTTCGTAAAACTAAAGGACCCCTTTAAATCTAAAAGAAAGCTGTTAACTATTGACAAGCTATGGTTAAATTTTTTTTCTTCAAAAATTCTAAAACTAAATTAGTGCTAATTCTTACGAGATTGCACTACCCTGGTAGATCCAGGCGGGGCGCCATTGTCGGTGCTCTGCTCCATGATACAATATAATTCGGCTCTTTGTCTTATTTTTTTCTCCTCGCTCAGCAGAAAGTATCTCCAGATACAGAAATTTGAGCGGAGCGAGTAAAAACAATACCACAGACCGTACAAGCAGCGACTTATTATTCGGATCCTTAGGATTCCTCGGGCATTGTCTGGTAGCCTGCAGATATTTTGTCTATGGGGGAAGGAACAAAGGGGAAAGTTAAAAAAAAATCTGCAAAAAGTTTACTGAGAACAGTTTTATGACATCGTGAATGAGTCAGAAAATGGGCTAATGTGTTTTTAGGGGAACTTTTGGCTTTTCGGAAGAAAAATTCCGGAAATTGAGATTATGGGTTTTTGATAAATTTTTGGGGGATTTTGTTTCTTAATTGACTTTACTGTTGAAGGACTCACAGGGTTGTATGACATTGTCCCCTGCACCTTGCATCTTGGATGGTCGAGATTGACGTGTTGATTGTTTGCTTGACTGTACCCGCAGTTCGGACTGAACCCGAAGACTCTCCAGTAGAATGTTTTTGATGTTTGCGTTGTCTCCCTTACCACCTGTGCTGCCCGGATGTGTGTAGTATTGTTCTCATTGATCAAACAGTCTCCAGAACAAGCTGAAACATAAACCGCTCAATAGTGCTAGGATGTTATCAGGAATGCCATTGTTCGGTTACATCACCCCGGCGTTGTGTGTCTAGGGTGTCACTGAGACATGGAGGTAAAGCTTACCGTATCTCAATCCGTCCCTTCCGGGAGTATGACCTCCATGGATATTACCACCACAGCACCAAGCTGTGTACTAACCTAGAGAGCCTCCTTTATATAGGACATCTAGAGAACCCAAATGTGCCACCTTTGTCTAGGGAGGTCTCTCAAGATCTCTCTTAAACACACCATAGATTTGACCCAAGTCCAAAAATTTATCATGGGATTCATTTCAGGCCCGGGTTCACATCTGCGTTCGGTATTCCGCTTGGGGAGATGTCAACCGGGCGCCATGTTTATGAAGGCAACTACTAAAGCTGGCCAAAGACATTAGATAGCTGTCATTCGACAGATATTTTTTCCAACAACCCCCACCACCACCTCCCCATATGCTGGAACATCATCTCAATTGGGCAAGCAGAATGGCCGACACAAGCATTCATGTCTATGGGGGTCAAGAGGAATTGTTTTTGGGATTAGATTTCAGGTATGGAGTTTCTCTATAGAGCAGGTCTTCTTTGAGATACGTACTGATGGTACAAATTGATGTTCTTCTTTATTTTTAGAAGATCGAGCCAACCTCCGATAGAGAAGATGGATGAAGATATGGAGATGGAGAATATTGTCTTTGATGAGAACTTTAGCTTAATCTTTAACTCATCGATGGATTTCGATCTACCTACCGACAGGTCTACAGCCCTCATGGCCTTTACCCCTTTCTTGGTGGTGTGTTTGGTGGGCCTTATTGGCAATGCTTTGGTCCTCTTTGTTATATTGGGTTCTAAGAAGATGTGGAAGAGCATGAACATCTTCATCTTCAGCCTGGCTCTCGGAGACTTGCTCTTCATGTTATGCTTGCTGTTTCTTGCCGTTGAGCTAATGCTTCCCTTGGGACCCTTCATGTGCAAACTCTACTGGACTCTTACAGCTGTGAGTACTTTTTCCAGCGTCTACTTTTTGGCCATCATGTCCATCAGCGTCTTCTTGCAGGCGTACTTCCCAGGTCTGTTCACAAAGCTCAACCTTAAGGGAACAGTATTGATCAGTCTTGGTGTATGGATACTGAGTCTTCTGCTGGGGATCCCCTTCTTCCTCTATGCCGATGTGGATGAGTTCTCCACTTGTCGCATCTTGTGGCCCGAACCAACTGGCCTTTGGAATTTGGTCTTCACATCTTACAGATTTGTCATTGCATTTTTGGCCCCACTGATATTGATCAGTGTCTGTCTCGTCCTTACCCAATGTCGGGTGAGAAGGCACCACCCATCCACTGATTCCTCTGTGGCCGGAATCAAGGAGGACGTGGTGATGATCATGGTCCTCTCTGTGATATTCGTCATCTTCTGGCTTCCAACTCATCTTCTCGAAATCGTTTCAGGAGTCACCTCCAATTTCCAATATAGTGAAGCAATTTACTACAGCATCAGCATCATACCTTATGTGAAAAGTTGCATTTATCCCTGCATCTATGGATTTTTATCTAGAAGCTTCAAAGACTCCTTTAACAGAATTTTTTGTTGCAGTAAGGTCCCGGAAGGTGACAACCCTCAGAAAAATCCCAATGACACAACCGAAGATAAGTCTACTGTGTGTTAGCGTCTACATCCAGAATTGGGTATGAGGTCACAGAATTTCCATTTGTGTTAGGACTCCCTTGGCTCTGAAGTGGTGACAACCCTTAAAGGGGCTGTTCCAAGATATGAAGTCCTATCATAGTAGGAAAAACGTCCTTATTGGGATTGGTCCAAAAACTAGGACCACCATAAGCCCAAGAAGAGGCCTCCAGTTCTCCCGTCTTGATGGAGCATGTGACCTCTTGCTCCATTCATTCTCAAGGGGGGCTTTGAAGATAGTTGCAGCCCCTTCTCAGGATCAAGGGGGGCCCCAGGGTTTGGACGCCCACTATCCTATCGATAGAGAATAACTTCACGTCTTGGTACAATGCCTTTAAGTGTTGTCACCACTCCAAAACCACAGGAATTTGGTCCCTGATCATTGCCAAATGTTCAGTGAATGCAACACAGTACCCTATGCACAAAGCCAGATAAATATAGCAAAAGACATACTGGTGGTTTCCTTTTTCTCATCATTGACCAACTTTGCTTTACTTTGGCAGCCAATGTCATACTTAGCTTTTTGGATTATATTTTTTACCTTTAAAGTTGTTTTTACTTAAGTTTCCGTTTAATTTTAGAGTACTAAGCAGTGTGGAAACCGTCAGCAAGCTGCTGTTAACTGTTCTGCAATTCGTTTTACATGCCTCTAGATATTACACAGGCTGCTGAATGGTGTTTGAGTATCACGAATGTGTTACTGAGCTGAAATAATCCAAGCCATAACAAGAAGCCCTAAGTGACAGCTAACCTGCTTGCTGATGGTTTCCAGGTACCCATTAGGGACTTTTCTATTCTATGTTCAGAAAGCACAATGTTTACTGTAAATAATGTAGCTTTTATATATAATATCATCTTTACAACTCGTCAGTGAACCATATAGCGGGTATATAACAACACGGTACATGATATTACAGTGTGTAATCTCTTCACCTATAAGCTTCTGGGGTCACGTATGGATTCTGACCTCTACATCTAAAATTTCAATAAAATGATTATTTTTATTGTATTATTTTTGGATTTCAACCTCCATTCTTAAAGGTATCCATAACTCATCTTTTTCCTTAAAGGGAGTGTGTCAGCAGGACCTAGCCTATCAACCTAGCCCCAAAGATAGATAGGATAGGGTGACCTAAATCATAGTGTTTTCCCTTCAGTACTGAGGTATCGCCAATTTTGTCAATTTTCAGATGACCTCTTTGGAGCCAAGTTGGCGATGTTCATCTGTATATTCACAAAAATGGCGTCTGGCGGGCCCAAAATTCCCTTTACCAGACACTATTGTTATAAATAGCACATGATCAGTGGGGATTTGGGATTTAGGCCTAGGAGCTTGAAGGAACCCTTTGAGTATGACAGATGGACAAATGTGGTAAGGAACCGGGTTTGTCAGAAATTTTCACATGGGGTCACATGAGGGTGTCAACATCATCATGCTTTGAAGATAAGCGCTGGATGACATCAAGTTGTCCACCATGTGGACACTGAAGTCCAATCACAGGCCTTAGCAGTGACCTGGGGGCTGATCACATCGATCCTCCCTATGTGATTGGGCCTCAATGGTGGCCTGAAGGACAGAAGACATGGAGGTCGGCACAGGAAGTAGACAAGTAGATATTCTCCATCTTCTCCCGTCTCCAATTATTATACTTTAGGGGCCAAAAATACCCCAAAATTTAATCATCGACTTTGCCCTTCACTTCCGGTTCGGAATGAACAAGTTCTTAGAGCGAATCTTGACCCAAAAAATCTCGTGAGGGTGTCCCATCAATAGATGTATCATACTGTCTGCTGTATTTTGGGGGTCACTACATAAAGGGACACTATATGAACCGTATATATTTTTGAGTCTGAAGCAAAGGAAGACACAAGGGTCTTCTAAGTTCTTCATCTTCTCCTCTTGGACCTCAGATGAAGCTGATCTTCTGGATGGAGACCACCATGGATGTAGCCTCATTGGCCTCAATGGGCCTATATTTTTTAGTTTGTTTTTTTAAATTTTTTACTTGTCTCCAGTGGGAGTCGTCATCATAAAGCCGTAATCTCGCCACGTACACACCACCATAAAGCCCATACACGTTCAATAGCTTTTGGCCCAAGAAGTTTCCATCTGACAGCGATTCCCCATACCTAGGCACTCAGTTCGCCCAAGAGTTTGTATATTTTCAATGGTAAGAAAGAAAAAAGTTGCCCGGCGGCCATACTGGTGTCGAGTTTTTTTTAACACTCAACATGTCTGATCGTCTCTAGAGATGAGCGAACAGTGTTCTATCGAACACATGTTCGATCGGATATCAGGGTGTTCGCCATGTTCGAATCGAATCGAACACCGCGTGGTAAAGTGCGCCAAAATTCGATTCCCCTCCCACCTTCCCTGGCGCCTTTTTTGCACCAATAACAGCGCAGGGGAGGTGGGACAGGAACTACGACACCGGGGGCATTGAAAAAAATTGGAAAAAGTCATTGGCTGCCGAAATCAGGTGACCTCCATTTTAGACGAATAGTGGATTTCAAATCCGGGTCATATGAGAATGTGAACTTTGTGACTATGAGACAGGGATAGCTGTACAGGCAGGGATAGCTAGGGAGAACCTTTATTTAGGGGGGAATGTTATTAAAAATAACTTTTTGGGGCTCTATCGGGTGTGTAATTGTGATTTTTGTGAGATAAACTTTTTCCCATAGGGATGCATTGGCCAGCGCTGATTGGCCGAATTCCGTACTCTGGCCAATCAGTGCTGGCCAATGCATTCTATTAGCTTGATGAAGCAGAGTGTGCACAAGGGTTCAAGCGCACCCTCGGCTCTGATGTAGGAGAGCCGAGGGTGCACTTGAACCCTTGTGCACCCTCGGCTCTGCTACATCAGAGCCGAGGGTGCGCTTGAACCCTTGTGCACACTCTGCTTCATCAAGCTAATAGAATGCATTGGCCAGCGCTGATTGGCCAGAGTACGGAATTCAGCGCTCCACACCAGTCTCCATTCAGGTCCGACCTTAGACTCCGCCTCCTCCAGCAGAGCCAGCGCTGACTGGCCGAATTCCGTACTCTGGCCAATCAGCACTGGCTAATGCATTGTATTGGCGTGATGAAGCAGTGCTGAATGTGTGTGCTTAGCACACACATTCAGCTCTACTTCATCGGGCTAATAGAATGCATTGGCCAATCAGCGCTGGCCAATGCATTCTATTAGCGTGAACTGAGTTTGCACAGGGGTTCTAGTGCACCCTCGGCTCTGCTACATCAGATTGCTACATCTGATGTAGCAGTGCCGAGTGTGCATCAGATGTGTAGTTGAGCAAAACTGACTCAGCACTGCTAAGTCTCTGCATTCGAATAGGAATGCATTGGCCAGCCTTCGGCCAATCAGCACTGGCTCTGCCGGAGGAGGCGGAGTCTAAGGTCGGACCTGAATGGAGACTGGTGTGGAGTGATCTTAGACTCCGCCTCCTCCAGCAGAGCCAGCGCTGATTGGTCGAGTTCCGTACTCTGGCCAATCAGCACTGGCCAATGCATTTCTATGGGGAAAAGTTAGCTTGCGAAAATCGCAAACTGACAGGGATTTCCATGAAATAAAGTGACTTTTATGCCCCCAGACATGCTTCCCCTGCTGTCCCAGTGTCATTCCAGAGGTGTTGGCATCATTTCCTGGGTTGTCATAGTGGACTTGGTGACCCTCCAGACACGGATTTGGGTTTCCCCCTTAACGAGTTTATGTTCCCCATAGACTATAATGGGGTTCGAAACCCATTCGAACACTCGAACAGTGAGCGGCTGTTCGAATCGAATTTTGAACCTCGAACATTTTAGTGTTCGCTCATCTCTAATCGTCTCCCCTTCGACATTTGTTGAGTGAGTCTCCACCAACCACATCAAACACATCCGTCTCAATGGTCAACGACTGCGAATATTTTTGTTTTTCAGGGTCCTGCCCTATTAGGTTATGGATCAGAGCCAAAAATAGTGCGGAAACCTTGATCATTGTCAATCACTGGTAGGACCGCCCACTGGACTCCTAAGAATAATCAGCGACTTAGACCCATAAAATACAAGTTATCCTGAATCCTTTCCCACAAACCTATATATCAATCTGCTCGGATTCATCTGCTCTATAACATGGCGCCTGCAGATTGGATCAAATCTTTTTTCCCTTTAAGACTCTCCTAGTGGTTGAGAAGTAGGAAAACACAAAGCTTGTATGATCTTAAAGTGGCTGAAGAAATGAAATGCTTTGGGTAATGGGAAGAGACCGCCGGCGGTGAGATCTGCACAAGCACTTTCCATGATGTGGTCTCATACTCAGCAGCCGCTTGGAGTTCTTCAATCTCACCTCGTAGATGAGATCTGGGCTGTAATATAAGGAGGTAAAAATAAGAAGAAATAGTGGAAATGCCGAAGCCGCGCGCCTTGGAATCTCAGTAAGAAGCTTTCAGAGAGCAGTAAAAGCCTGGCCGGCCGCTCTCATAAATACTCTGCTGATCCATTAGCTGCCCAGTCCTGCAGAGCAATGAACGGAGGACACCAAAGAGGAAGGTGGTTTGTGCCGACAACCAAATCTGGAAAGTTTATATTGGTATCAGGGCGACAAAAAAATCCTCAGCATACAAAACCAGACGTAATAAACATAACTGGTGCTGCAGGAGGTCTTCACTATATACAGGGCAGAGCCGATGTCTGAGGGTAAAGGTGATGAGATATTCTAAGATAAGGTGAAAGACATATCAGAAGACGGGAGAGATAAAGATAACTCCTTATTAATGTCAGAACAGGAATACTGAGCAGAATAAAGTCACAGCACAAGGATAATATACAGAGAGATGTCACAGTACAGGATAATACACACAGTGATGTCACAGTACAGGATAATACACACAGTGATGTCACAGTACAGGATAATACACACAGTGATGTCACAGTACAGGATAATACACACAGTGATGTCACAGTACAGGATAATACACACAGTGATGTCACAGTACAGGATAATACACACAGTGATGTCACAGTACAGAGATAATACACACAGTGATGTCACAGTACAGGATAATACACACAGTGATGTCACAGTACAGGATAATACACACAGTGATGTCACAGTACAGGATAATACACACAGTGATGTCACAGTACAGGATAATACACACAGTGATGTCACAGTACAGAGATAATACACACAGTGATGTCACAGTACAGAGATAATACACACATTGATGTCACAGTACAGGATAATACACACAGTGATGTCACAGTACAGGGATAATACACACAGTGATGTCACAGTACAGAGATAATACACACAGTGATGTCACAGTACAGGATAATACACACAGTGATGTCACAGTACAGGGATAATACACACAGTGATGTCACAGTACAGAGATAATACACACAGTGATGTCACAGTACAGGGATAATACACACAGTGATGTCACAGTACAGAGATAATACACACAGTGATGTCACAGTACAGGGATAATACACACAGTGATGTCACAGTACAGGATAATACACACAGTGATGTCACAGTACAGAGATAATACACACAGTGATGTCACAGTACAGGGATAATACACACAGTGATGTCACAGTACAGGGATAATACACAAAGTGATGTCACAGTACAGGATAATACACACAGTGATGTCACAGTACAGAGATAATACACACAGTGATGTCACAGTACAGGGATAATACACACAGTGATGTCACAGTACAGGGATAATACACACAGTGATGTCACAGTACAGAGATAATACACACAGTGATGTCACAGTACAGAGATAATACACACAGTGATGTCACAGTACAGGATAATACACACAGTGATGTCACAGTACAGAGATAATACACACAGTGATGTCACAGTACAGGATAATACACACAGTGATGTCACAGTACAGGATAATACACACAGTGATGTCACAGTACAGAGATAATACACACAGTGATGTCACAGTACAGGGATAATACACACAGTGATGTCACAGTACAGGATAATACACACAGTGATGTCACAGTACAGGGATAATACACACAGTGATGTCACAGTACAGGGATAATACACACAGTGATGTCACAGTACAGAGATAATACACACAGTGATGTCACAGTACAGAGATAATACACACAGTGATGTCACAGTACAGGATAATACACACAGTGATGTCACAGTACAGGATAATACACACAGTGATGTCACAGTACAGAGATAATACACACAGTGATGTCACAGTACAGGGATAATACACACAGTGATGTCACAGTACAGGATAATACACACAGTGATGTCACAGTACAGAGATAATACACACAGTGATGTCACAGTACAGGATAATACACACAGTGATGTCACAGTACAGGGATAATACACACAGTGATGTCACAGTACAGGGATAATACACACAGTGATGTCACAGTACAGGGATAATACACACAGTGATGTCACAGTCCAGGATAATACACACAGTGATGTCACAGTACAGAGATAATACACACAGTGATGTCACAGTACAGGGATAATACACACAGTGATGTCACAGTACAGAGATAATACACACAGTGATGTCACAGTACAGGGATAATACACGCAGTGATGTCACAGTACAGAGATAATACACACAGTGATGTCACAGTACAGGGATAATACACACAGTGATGTCACAGTACAGAGATAATACACACAGTGATGTCACAGTACAGGATAATACACACAGTGATGTCACAGTACAGGATAATACACACAGTGATGTCACAGTACAGGATAATACACACAGTGATGTCACAGTACAGGGATAATACACACAGTGATGTCACAGTACAGGGATAATACACACAGTGATGTCACAGTCCAGGATAATACACACAGTGATGTCACAGTACAGAGATAATACACACAGTGATGTCACAGTACAGAGATAATACACACAGTGATGTCACAGTACAGGGATAATACACACAGTGATGTCACAGTACAGGATAATACACACAGTGATGTCACAGTACAGGATAATACACACAGTGATGTCACAGTACAGGGATAATACACACAGTGATGTCACAGTACAGGGATAATACACACAGTGATGTCACAGTACAGGATAATACACACAGTGATGTCACAGTACAGGATAATACACACAGTGATGTCACAGTACAGGGATAATACACACAGTGATGTCACAGTACAGGGATAATACACACAGTGATGTCACAGTACAGAGATAATACACACAGTGATGTCACAGTACAGGGATAATACACACAGTGATGTCACAGTACAGGATAAATAACCTGTATACCTGAAGTCTTGCTGTACTCAGTGACATACACAGCTCTGCTACATCTCTAGCGTACAGGCCGTATATGAGGATTATCTGCTTTCTCCTCACAGGCTTTTGCTTTGCTCCTCTGAATAGAAGACATTGACTCAGCTGTCATCCAAGAAAATGGGAAACCATAGAAACTTCTAATAGATAACATATACTAATGGCTTCACATTTCTCTGCTGATGAGAAAAGACAAACATGACTCCGGTTACGGTATATTCCTGGCGCGCAGGGACAGATGTGTCACGTCACGATATCTGCTATAATGAATGGCGGTGCGATATGTTATAACTTGTACTGTCATTCAATGCAAACTGTAAGCAGATGGTAAATCCGGCCGCCTCCATGGAAAAATATCACAATGACAGATCCGATTCCTGCACGCCAAGTTTTTATAAAAATGTGGAATTTTGTAGACTATTAAATCGGTTTCTCAGCTTCTCCCTCTGTAGATTCTTCTCTGTCCCTGTGTAGAATTTTCTCTCCTGCATACAACAAAGACCCCATGAGCTTTCCTTAAAATAATACAATTTATCTAATTCTGCCTTCTCCTTATATTTTCTAGTGTGCTATAGTATGTTCTTGCAGCTTTACTCCTTTACTCCCTTTACTCCTATTACAGATCAGTCTTCACTGCAGCTCTGGCATTCTATTCATGAGTCTGGACATTCAGAATACCAGAATGGGTGAATTCTAGGAATAGATGGGGGGGGGGGGACATAAAATGTATAAGACCCCTGTAACCGCACTGCGCAAGGCCTTGTAGAATGAGGGGTTATAGGGTGAGCGTGTGTTTGATCTCCTATATTAGATAGCCCTAGACTGTGTAAGGAAAGGGCTGTGGACTCATTGGCTAGATTATTAAAGATATTTGGTAAATATTGGTGACGTTTTGGTCTTAGTCCATAAAAAAGAGAGCACGTAGGCGGGTACTCACCTTCTACCACGGACGTTTTGGTGAGAGGAACACCCGCCCACCCTGCCCTTCTGGTTTTGGTATCTGTGGACTGGTTTTTTCTCTTTGTTTGTTCGTTTTTTCTTTCTTTCAGATTCGTTGTCACAGCTGGCGGGGGGTCCATGCCCAAGTCTGAAGTGGTATTAGCCTACATGCTCGCTGGATCGCAGCGGAGCGTTCAGGAGAAGATGAGAAGGAAAACCGGAAGTGGGGCATGGACGGTTTACCCGTTTATTCGTTATTGGTTTTTTCTAAATAAAGCTGTGGCCTACCCAACTTATACCACACTTTAGTTTACTGTGGTTATTTACTTGCATATGCACATTTAGTAGGGATAGTCACCAAGGGGTAAAGTTATTCCTATAAAGGTATGGGTCCAATGAGTCACAGGATATATACAGCACATCTGCCTACAAATACCACACTGGGATTCTGGGCATTCCTTGCAGATGTTTTTGGTTGCGCCCCCTTGCAGGTATACAGCAGGGTTTGTTTAACGCCTCATTAACCTGAAGAGTTGTGACAGAGGTAGATGCGGGTTATCTGGCTGATAACACCGAGCAGTAACGGTCTGTGCGATCTGTTTTATAACAGTAGGTGAAAACATGGTCTGGGGAAGGGCCCTGACAACTGCAGACATGTCTGGTCTTCTGGCGCATGAAATCCCTCCAACTTCTTAGGTATTTATTGCAGGCAGTAAGGTGTGGGGTCTAGATCTTCCTGTCTCCTACTAAAACCAGCCATACACATTAAGACTCCCACTCCAATCCATTAGTAGATGTCCAGGGGGTAATAAGTCCTAGTGCTACAAATATCTAATGGAGGAGACTTTCATCAAGACTCCTAGACCTTGGACATAATGGTGTCTTCTGAGGTGGTAGAGAAACCTTGGAATGTCCTGAGACACCAGAGCCCAGATGTGACCCCTACCTCTGCCCCCTCTATATACTGTCTTATGTATATGGCCAGTCTTATATTGAGGTTGTTTAATTTAGCTTTTCCCGTTCCTTCGATGGGTCCTTCGATGGGAATGGGCTGCAGCTCTGATGATGTCCTGGTGGCCTACGGTTGTCAGTCTTGGCCTATGTGAAGGTAATTCCAGTCTTATCACCCCATCGCAGATTTACTTAAATCCTTTCCTTGGTTCTCGTTTCCGATTCTGTTACTTGTATATGACCGTGACCTCGGCTCAAATTTTAATTTTAGTGTCGGCCCTTGTGTTTGTCACCAGGTACTTATCGTTGTTCTACTTCTAACCACATTTCTGACTCATCCTCCGACTTTTGACCACTTTCCTGGTGACCTTGGCAGTGTTACAGGTTCCAGAGTAAACCTACTGACAATTTGCAACCTTATGGGGCACCAAGACCTGGAAATCTAAATGGGAATGACAAACAGCTCTATGGGCGTTCATTGTGAACAACTGGGGGTTCCTTAGACTTCACACCCAGTGTAGCCACCACCAGACCTGTTGTCACTGAACATGTATGATGGTCAAACCTGCTAAATTTTGGGAGTTTTGTTTCCTACAGCTATACTAAAACACATTTTTTATTAGTAACCCAATACCTACCCCTTACCTCAGACTGTAGACCGTTCTGTAGACCCTCTCAATACCCTACTGACTTGCTCATGCCTTAGACTAGCGGCCTTCAACCACCCAAGGTATCTATGCTACCTGACTATGGAGTGGTGGGCCCATTTTGGCTTAGGGAACCAGTTGCCATTTGGATTCGGTCCAAGCCCATCTCTCATGCTTGGCAGAGTTGAGTGTGAATGTGTGGGGGAGAATTAAGAGATAACTGTTGGTAGGCCGTGTTGATCTGGAGCACCAGTATTCCTGAGGAACCTCTGTTGTGCCTAGACTCTAACACAATAATGTTCCAGCAGAAGACACCCAAATCTATGATCTATTTTCTAGCAGTTGCTGGAGGGTGGGACTCAGAATCGATTTATCTGGTGACCTTAGTCAACCAGCCTTACAGGATCCACTGTTATGGTAAGCAAACATGGAAGGTTGTTGTACTATAAACTGAAGAGACACCTGAGCTTCTTGAAGATGTTGCTCACCAGGGCATGTGTTTGTTTGGGTGTGGAGCGAAGATGTCTTTGGTTACTAAGCCCATAAGCTTATTAGGAACAGATTTCACTAATACTTTACATTCCAGTCCCACAGCTTGGACTCCATCTTCTCAGATAGGGGGATGACCATGGCAACATCTTGAGTACAGATCTTAGATTGCATGGTTTGCTTTGAATGACTTCTTCCCTTCTGTTGTGGTGGATGGAGGTCTACAAGAAGGTTCTCCATCCTGTTCACACCACATGATTCCAAAAGAAAGACAGGGCGCAAGATGTTGATATGTTCAAGTGATAATCCATCTAGAGATGAATGAACCTATCCGGTTTCTTACAAATTTTCCTAAAAACCTTTGGGTCATCTAAACCCAAAATTTTGAGGGTTGCCACCTGAGAATCATCTGTACACTCAACTTTCTTGGACTCCACCATGGTGTCTTCTACCCAGGCATACCCAGTGTCTTCCAGCCTCATTGGTCGTATGGGGGTCAACCATCATGACCCTTTCGTGAAGACATTACAACCAGATCAGACACAGTTGTGGAAGTCAAGACAATCCTCTCTTTATTTTAACGAATCTCACAAGGTCCAAAATAAGATCCAACCAGTAATTCATAAAATTCCATCCAGTATAACCATTTCTACACAGCGTTGGAATGGGGTCCCTTAAGATGCCCAAACACATTAGATTAAAGATGATGGGAATGGAGGACTACAACCATAACTAACATTCCTTGAGAGAAATTTAACAAAGAAGAATTGTCTTGGCCAACTGGTGGCATGACACTTTGATGAAAGATCTTTCATCTGCAAATGATCTTTCATCAAAAGAATGTTCCGAGAATGTTCCCAGACAGATCATCCATCCTTCGTCAAGGGTCACTGAACATTTGTGTCCAGTGTGAACAACTGTAAGGGTCGATGCGGACTAAAATGTGCACGACTGTACATTGGTCTGTGACTCTACGATTGTTCATTCAATGGTTGATCAACTTTTATCTTAAGCTTATGGTCACCTTTAGGGCCACCAGTGGAAGTGACTCTGAAGGCCCATTTTATATCTTCTGTAGACAAATCTGTACGTTCTGGTCAACACCAAGCTGAGGGATAACACGACGTTGAGACTACTGGCCCCAAAATTGGTATCAGGGCTTCCCATCTACCATGTGCAGCTGGTGTCTTCTTATGGAGGTACCAAGGTCAAGATGTATCTCTTATATTGTAGCTAGGCCCCTCGTGGAGATAAGGAACTTGCCTCCTTCGCTTTTAAAGTAGGAAGATCCCATAAACTTAAGATAGTGGGACAGTTCTACCAAAAGCGATGGGTTCAGATGACTCTACTTTAATGTCTGTGTGGTTCCCTTACTCAAACAATTTACGATAAGGTACGCCCAATACTATGATTTTATATTTAAAGCCAATGCTCACTAGAGACAGGTACACATTTTTACATAGGGGGGTTAGCGATTAAAATCCCAATAATCTAGGTTCACTTGAGAGGGTCTGAGTTGCAATACCCAACACAACCATGGACAAGGGTGGCACTGTTTGTAAAAAAAACAAAAACAAAATCAAACAACAGACAACCCTTGGTGTAACTATAAAGTTAGTATATTTTGCAAAACCTCAAAGTCTTGGGCTGCCGAATTCAGCTGCTGGGTGGAGGAGGGGGATCTAACAGAGGAGTGGGCTACACGGAAGGGAACCATGCCTGGAAAGAGGTTAACAGAGCAGAGCTAATTATATTAGCCACAGCAGGCAATGTGCAGCTGAGCGGCCTGCCATGCCGCCTCTCGGGATGGATCATGTTACTCTCTCGAGATAACATCCACCAGCTAAGAAATCATTAAGGAGATTTTCCAGATTTGCAGATTTCTAATAGATTTCCCATTTCCCTTTTGTCACCATTTTCAAGATCTCTGCATGCTGTCAGTGAACGAGAAGCCCCTGTTTATATGACAACCTGTCCAGATCTGGTTATGACTCCGAGGACACAACTAGAGATGAGCCAACCACTTCAGAATGAACTAGGTTCTTTCCAAAATTTTCCAAAATTTTTTGGATTTTCCACCCATGAAACCTACAAAAAGTTGATTATTACGGTATGGGGTCCCATTAGGACCCCGGATATAATAATTGGTGGCCAAGGATGTCTATAAAGATTAGAAAAAACCCTTTTACCATTCCTGTGCTCCACCACATTTGGTCTTCTTGATGAAAGCTTCATGACATCAATGTGATCGTTAAGGGCCAATTATTGGGTTCAGTGGTGACATAGGGCCGATGACGTTAGGGAGAAAGCTGGTCTGGGAAGAACACTGTACCCTCCATGGCCTCTGACGACTCTTGGGCCTAAATAACACTTCCTGTTCAGAATGAGAAATTAATCTTCCCCGACAATTTTGCAAATATTTGCAAAATTGGTCTTATGAGCTTCGCACTGAAACAAATCTTTGGGCCAAACTGTCCAAACCTGAAACAAATCTTCAGAGGTTCACTCATCTGTAATGACAACTATGGACCCCCCCAAAGACTACATGAGACTTGGGTCTTAGGATGGAGATCTCCATCAAGGACATATGGGCCCTCCCTTACCCTACCGTACCTTGATTCTTTTATGGAATCAGGGAGTGACAGTTTTGTGACGTGGACCTTCACCAGCCAAATAAAACGGAGGCAGTATGGTCTCAAGGGTGGACCATATGTCCGTCCACAGGTTACCCACATCTCGAGAGTACAGGACCTCTGGGATACTCTATGGCCTCCATACATGAGGTTGTTCTTATGACCACATATTTGGGCCACAATTACCAAATATCCTATGTGTGTCCATCATGGATAGAACGTTCTTCTTGAACCTTCTCTAAATCCATGGAAGGATATTGGCTTGGACTGGAAGGGTCTGCCCATAAAAACATCCTTCCACATGGGACCTTCATGACCATGACCTTGGTCATCAAAATGAACCCTTGCAGATTTTTCTATATTATATTTTCTGTCCATGATCAAGGTGGCGGCCATCTTGTCTGAGCTTCTTCTCTTCTCTTGTAACAGCATTTAGTGATCTGCTTTACAGCACAGTCACGGCCTTAGGGTGCAGTAGTCTGGAGCTGTCTCGTTGAGGTCTATGGGAGGGTTTACTAGACATGCTCTGTGAGGGGAAGGGGGAATAAATTGGGATATCATCCATTGTCACTATCATATTACATCTATACATAGTGATGGCTCCATGGCGCTATCTTTTGTTGTAACTGCTGCAAAAGAATTGACGAGTGTCAGTCTTGTTTTAGGCTTAGTGGCCAGAGGTAATATTGCAGGATTTAGAACTTAAACTTAAAAAAAATATAGTTCCATGAAAAAAAATATTACCATATTATAAAAGATAGGCTTAACATAAAAATGTGGTGACAAAACTAGGTCATTTTGAAGGCACATCCTGAATATTCAAAAAATTGGGACCAACTTTTTGTATATTTATGATAGTTAGGAATTTTTCGCTCTCTCGCTCTTCGTTTTCGAGGGTATTTTCGAGATCCAGTGAAGGGAGGGAGGGATGAGGCCGGTGAGCTCGGTGTTATCTCAGCTGCTCAGACAGGAGGCATCAGAGAAGAAAGTGAGCCCAGGGACAGGGTCAGACAGGAGGTCTCGGGGTCAGGCAGGAGCAGAGTCATAGTCATCCATTCATGACAAGTGAGAGTGTGCGGACTATAAATAGATCCATGCAGGGATGAATATTTTATGTCATGTTTTTGCTTATTATTTTTTGTCTATTTTTGTTAGTTTTTTTTTTTTTTAAATTTAAGAATATTTATATTGCCTTTTAATTTTTTATTCTATACACAGTCCGTATATATTGTCTTAGGATGCAGCAAGAAAGGTGTATAAGGAATTATTGAAAGGATGGGTCTTATCTCGGGAGCTAACAATATCCACCAAATACAAAAATGTTGATTTTTGAAAAAAATACCAAATTTTATTGCTTAAAACGACTGGATTTTATTTTCCAGAACAGCGCCACCCTTGTCATTGGGCTGTGTCTGGTATTGCAGCTCAGTCTAATTGAAATTTTCAGGGGGTTTTTTTGTATTTTTTAATTAAATGACCCTATGCCCCCCATTCTGTCTGATAAGATGGCCACCAGGAAAAATTTAGGGCACCGCCACCTGTCCAGATGGACAATGGTCATGCATGTACGCAACTCGGACACCTGTCTTGAGCTGCTGCCTCTTCTGCTCCCCCACCCTTCCTGGGCCCGACTACCATGGCCAACTAGTGAAGGAAGCTGAGACTGAGCAGAGGTTGTAGCCCTAACACTATATAGACCTGTACGATATATAGCGTACCATGCATTGCCCAATTGGCTACATAGGCAGCATGTCCGCCCGTGACCCTTCCATAAAGGCCTGTTCGATGCTTTGTAACATCCGTAACTCTTCTATGGGAGTTCCCAGTTTTAATCCTAAAATGTGTTGCCCCTTGAATTCCTTACTACAGGACTATGTGTCAGTCTTCACTGCAGATCTAGCATTCTATTCCTAAGCACCATTCACCCTAAATGGCACAGAGCAAGTGAAAAAACCCACAAACCGCAAAAAAAAAACCATCAAGGAACTCCGGAAGAAAAACTTGACCGACCTGGGTCAAACATATGAAGACAATTTTGATATTTTTTGGATTACACATAACAAATCTGTTTCTGCTTTCTCATAATAAATCTGAGCACGAATGTAATTACGCAGAGATGGAAACCGTTCCCTGCTGGCGGGGTTGTTTGGGTAGTTGGTCTTGGGGTGGGGTGGGGGGTCTTCATACATCCGCTCCCTGCTTGTACTTTCTCCTCCACCATATGGAATGGATCAGACTTTTGGCCCAATCTCTGTGAACTAAACTCCTGGCCCTAATAAGAAGCAGCTTACGCCCAAAGCCAAGACGTTTTATTGTTTTTTCCTAAATCTGTGACCTTTACCCTTTCTTTCCCATTTTTGGGTTGAAGCTGTGTTTATGGATTTTTTTCCCTTGAGATGTTAACATGAACCTGCGGCGACGATGCCGCACCCCGGAAACTACAGTGGGGAACGGATCAGAAGAATCTATTTTTAAAAACGTGTATAGAAGACACCGGGAGAAAAAACCTGCGAAAATTAAAAAAAAATGGTGAAATATATAAAAAATTATTTATTTTGAACTAAACCTATTCAGCATTTTATAGACATACTTGACAACTTTCCCAAAATATTTTTACATTCCATTACTTCCTAAAGTCCGACACAGGATAATGCACCCCTTAATGCCCCACACAGTATAATGCACCCCTTAGTGCCCCACACAGTATAATACACCCCTCAGTGCCCCACACAGTATAATACACCCCTCAGTGCCCCACACAGTATAATGCACCCCTCAGTGCCCCACACAGTATAATGCACCCCTCAGTGCCCCACACAGTATAATGCACCCCTCAGTGCCCCACACAGTATAATGCACCCCTTAATGCCCCCCACAGTATAATGCACCCCTCAGTGCCCCACACAGTATAATACAACCCTCAGTGCCCCACACAGTATAATGCACCCCTCAGTGCCCCACACAGTATAATGCACCCCTCAGTGCCCCACACAGTATAATGCACCCCTCAGTGCCCCACACAGTATAATGCACCCCTCAGTGCCCCACACAGTATAATGCACCCCTTAATGCCCCCCACAGTATAATGCACCCCTCAGTGCCCCACACAGTATAATACACCCCTCAGTGCCCCACACAGTATAATGCACCCCTCAGTGCCCCACACAGTATAATGCACCCCTTAATGCCCCCCACAGTATAATGCACCCCTCAGTGCCCCACACAGTATAATACAACCCTCAGTGCCCCACACAAGATAATGCACCCCTCAGTGCCCCACACAGTATAATACACCCCTCTGTGCCCCACACAGTATAATACACCCCTCAGTGCCCCACACAGTATAATACACCCCTCAGTGCCCCACACAGTATAATGCACCCCTCAGTGCCCCACACAGGATAATACACCCCTCAGTGCCCCACACAGGATAATACACCCCTCAGTGCCCCACACAGGATAATGCACCCCTCAGTGCCCCACACAGTATAATACACCCCTCAGTGCCCCACACAGTATTATGCACCCCTCATTGCCCCACACAGTATAATACACTCCTCAGTGCCCCACACAGTATAATACACCCCTCAGTGCCCCACACAGGATAATGCACCCCTCAGTACCCCACACAGTATAATACACCCCTCTGTGCCCCACACAGTATTATGCACCCCTCATTGCCCCACACAGGATAATGCACCCCTAAGTGCCCCACACAGTATAACGCACCCCTCAGTGCCCCCCACAGTATAATACACCCCTCAGTGCCCCACACAGGATAATGCACCCCTCAGTGCCTCACACAGTATAATACACCCCTCAGTGCCCCACACAGTATTATGCACCCCTCAGTGCCCCACACAGTATAATACACCCCTCAGTGCCCCACACAGTATAATACACCCCTCAGTGCCCCACACAGGATAATACACCCCTCAGTGCCCCACACAGTATAATACACCCCTCAGTGCCCCACACAGGATAATACACCCCTCAGTGCCCCACACAGGATAATACACCCCTCAGTGCCCCACACAGGATAATACACCCCTCAGTGCCCCACACAGGATAATACAACCCTCAGTGCCCCACACAGTATAATACACCCCTCAGTGCCCCACACAGTATAATACACCCCTCAGTGCCCCACACAGGATAATGCATCCCTCAATGCCCCACACAGTATAATGCACCCCTCAGTGCCCCACACAGTATAATGCACCCCTCAGTGCCCCACACAGTATAATACACCCCTCAGTGCCCCACACACTGGATAATACACCCCTCAGTGCCCCACACACTATAATGCACCCCTCAGTGCCCCACACAGTATAATGCACCTCTCAGTGACCCACACAGGATAATGCACCCCTCAGTGCCCCACACAGTATAATGCACCCCTCAGTGCCCCACACAGTATAATTCACCCCTCAGTGCACCAGACAGTATAATATACCCCTGAGTGCCCCTTACAGGATAAAGCACCCCTCAGTGCCCTACACAGGATAATGCACCCCTTCCCACAAACAGGATAATGCACCCCTCACGTACCCACATAGGATAATGTACCCCTTACTTCCCCCACACAGGATAATGCACCCCTCAGTGCCCCACACAGGATAATGCACCCCTTCCCACAAACAGGATAATGCACCCCTCACGTACCCACATAGGATAATGCACCCCTTACTTCCCCCACACCAGATTTTGCACCCCTCACTTCCACCATCTCGTATAAGATAATGCACTCCTATCTTCCCCCACACAGGATAATACACGCCTCATTTCTCATACACAGGAAAACATGCCTTAGATTTCCCTTATAGAGTTTATAATGGAGGATTAGACCCCAGGGGTTGCCCCAGATCCACATGTTGGAAAGGGCCAGAAAACTAAGGAAGGGGTAAAGAGCAATAGCCCCTCTGTCCACGTATGTAAAGTGTTTTGCGCCTCCATGGTGCTTTGTAACTAAAGTGACCTGCGAGCCACACCTGTTACGGCCACCATCTTGTGTCTTCATTTCACCTAACACCAGACCCCAGAGTACAATAGGTGGAGGCCCATTGAAGGTGTAAAAATAAAAACAATTTACGCCTCTCCTTCCCTCACCATTTTTGGGCCTCCTCGTCATCCAGTGCTCTTCTGGTCCCGTCACGCACCCGGGGTCACCACTGAGGTCTGTGATTCGGTCTCACTGGTGACACGGGCACGCCAAGCGTCAAACAGTTGCGTCGCATAATTTCTCAACCCGTATTCTAATGAACCCTATTGGCCCATCCTGCAGGATCTCCATCATTTAACCTGGTTGTCATCCTTGGAGGATCCAACAATCCTTTGATTTCAATGGGGACCATGTCATACTTAATTTCACCAGTGGTGGCACTGCAGGGAAACTGAATACTTGTTACTAGATCCCCCGGCAAGTTGTAGCTGCGATCTTGTGATCGGCTGTTTTTTTCATGGGATTTTCCAAAGCGCTTAACCCCTTAGTGTCCCACCTGCTTTCTCCCTATAGCAAAAGACAGAAACTGAGCGCGCGCTGCCGGTAATTTTATCTAACATTTAAAGTAGAACAAAAAAATCTTCGAATTTTTTTTTTTTTTTACGTAACCCCTTTGTGCTCCGTAGAATCGAATGTGACGGCTGTAGATGTAATGACTAATATCTGCCTCATCCCAGCATCCGTTCCGACACAACTTGTCCTTTAGATTTGCAATTAGCTTTGTAAATTAATCGCCCTATTAACATCTCGATGATTCCCAGACTAATTGCGCCCCACGGAGCTCTGGCTGTACCCCGTTTGGCGTAGAGGGTTAATGCTGACGCTGTGAGGCATCCCATTAAAACGAGTCGAGCGCGAGGAGGTGTTAATTGGGGCGACGCGATTTGTTATTATTAACCAGCTCGAAGTAAAAAAAAAAAAAAAAAAAGAATAAAAAACAAAAAATTAAAATTAAAAAAAGAATTAAAACCAGCCATTGAGAAATGTATGTGTTACATCTCCATGAAACTGCCAATTATGTTCTGGTTTATGACCTTTGCGTGTTCCTCCGCTTCCCCTCCACTCTCACGCGGTGAGGCAGGGTTGTAGCAGCTCTAGTCGTACAGCCTGTCATTATAGCGGTAGGGCTTTATAAGCTGGGAGAGCAGCAGGGGCGTTATATTGAAATTACTGGATGCGTGAGCGCACTCGGCCATGCGACTCCCCTCCCCCCCATCATAAATAGAAAAGCTTTTTATAATAATCTAAAGAGCTGAATGAAGTGATGCACAGCCTGTCATTCACTCAGGGCTGTAATTACATCTAAAAAGCAAAAGAAAAAATTTAAAAATCACTTAAAATTTTATATCAGCTCCAGTTTGGAGGTCTGCATTATTAATCTGCAAATGATTGCTTTAGTGACAGCCTCCAGAGGTTTGCAGAATAGTTCTCGGCTTGTTCCATTGTACAGATTGATGTATTGTTGGCATGGGTCAGCATGTTTGGGTGTATATACTATTAAAGGGGAAATCCTGGCCCTGCCTTTACAGAGGACTTCTCTCAGTGTACGTGGTAGTCTAAGATCATCAATGTTCAGAGGAGGACATCAGGGACAGAGATATAGGGGGTGAAGAGGTAGAAGTTCCACCTATGGAAGGGGTTTAAATATCAGGGAGAACCGCAGGGGCAGGGCTATAATGGATGCAGTGATGGATTAGACTGGGGCTGGAACTTAAAATATCGCTGTCTTTCCTGCTCCTTAACTAATGTAAGTGAATAGAGATGGATTGTGGCCTAGCAGATGTTGTGACTGTGGCCTCTAATGACAAAAGTATAACTTTTTGTAACTGCAACATCTGTAGCTCCACCCCTGCAGTTCACCTTGGGTTAACCCCTCTGAGATACCAGTGGACCTGCAACATCTTCACTGCCTATATATATGCCCCTGCAGTGCTCCCCAACCTTTGAACCCCTTCAGACCATCCCGGAATACTCATATCCTTTCACATCCTTTAAATGCTAAAGCATGGGTGGGACTACTAAAGCTACATCCCCTGTAGCTCCACCCATGAAGTTCTACCTGATCTTTGAACCTCCTAGATACTGGGATATGGGTGAAACTACCACCTCTTACACTTATAAGTATGCACCTGATGTCCTCCCCTTAATATTCATGTATTTTTGACATGTGGGAGGAAACTGGAGTATCCAGGGGAAACCCATGCAAACATGGCGAGCACTTACAAACTAGCGTGGCAAGGCTAAAGTCCTACCCACTGAGCCACCACTGGTGGTCATAGGGTTAGTGCCATGCTACTGGTACATCTTGGTAGATCAATAGGAGGCCATTTCTCAGGGTCATAGAGGAGCGCATGTCAGTCAATAGGAGGCCATGTCTTGGGGTCATAAAGAAGCGCGTGTAGGTCAATAGGAGACCATGTCTTGGAGTCATAGAGGAGCTCATGTTTATATATTAGATTATTGGACCTTGTTGCATGTCCTCCATTGAGGTCCATGACTAAGAAGAAGGATATACTGAATGCTACATCACAACCACCACAACTCCTCAAGTATTGCTCCAAAAATAGATGGCGCGTGCTACAAATATTCTGCCTTCTCCTTGAAGCATTGCTGTAAACACTGATTCCTCAGTAAAGAAGGATTAACGTATAAATATGTGTAGAAGAGACTGTGTGAATGGAGGCTTCATATCGATCTGTTTGTGGATTACCAAGACTCATTTGCACTTGAGACAACAATAATCCCAGTTTAGATGCCGAATGGCCACAGAAGTGTCTACGGAAAGATGTATGAAACATGAAATCAATAGAAATCCTACATCACGTAAGTCAGGGCAAAGCAGGTAACAATGTCCGGGGTGACCTCGGTCTAACAACATGTGGACTGGAAGACAAAATACTAGTTGTTGGGAGAGGAAGGAACATGGTGGATCCAGACTTAAGAACCTCAGAACTTCAGAACATTTCAAGACCTTCTCCACCCATTATACCGTTTGTAAAAAAAAAAAAAAAAAAAAGGCACTGCCTTCAGGTTTGCAACTTATCCATAAAAGCGAAAGTGCTGTGGCAGTTGTCAGATGTCAGGTCATTTACACCAGTTCATGAGGAGGGTATTCTGCTGCCACTGAGGCTATGACACCAGTCTTCATGAAAGTGCCTCATTGATGTCAGGTGTTGCCCAGGTTAACCAAGGATGGAAATGGCTCTGAACTTAAGGTCCCATCCCTGCCCTCTTGGAGAGTGGACCAGCTTAAAGGATGGAGAGGAGGACTGCTCATAGGTGGGGGGACAGCTTGAGAAGGGGACTGTTCGTAGGTGGAGGCAATAGCTTGAGAAGGGGACTGTTCGTAGGTGGAGGGGATAGCTTGAGAGGGGGACTGCTCGTAGGTGGAGGGGATAGCTTGAGAGGGGGACTGCTCGTAGGTGGGGGGGATAGCTTGAGAAGGGGACTGTTCGTAGGTGGGGGGATAGCTTGGAAAGGGGGACTGTTCATAGGTGGAGGGGATAGCTTGAGAGGGGGACTGCTTGTAGGTGGAGGGGATAGCTTGAGAGGAGGACTGCTCGTAGGTGGGGGGGATAGCTTGAGAAGGGGACTGTTCGTAGGTGGGGGGATAGCTTGGAAAGGAGGACTGCTCGTAGGTGGAGGGGATAGCTTGGAAAGGGGGACTGTTCATAGGTGGAGGGGATAGCTTGAGAGGAGGACTGCTCGTAGGTGGAGGGGATAGCTTGAGAGGGGGACTGCTCGTAGGTGGAGGGGATAGCTTGAGAGGGGGACTGCTTGTAGGTGGAGGGGATAGCTTGAGAGGGGGACTGCTTGTAGGTGGAGGGGATAGCTTGAGAGGGGGACTGCTCGTAGGTGGAGGGGATAGCTTGAGAGGGGGACTGCTTGTAGGTGGAGGGGATAGCTTGAGAGGAGGACTGCTCGTAGGTGGAGGGGATAGCTTGAGAGGGGGACTGCTTGTAGGTGGAGGGGATAGCTTGAGAGGGGGACTGCTTGTAGGTGGAGGGGATAGCTTGAGAAGGGGACTGTTCGTAGGTGGAGGGGATAGCTTGAGAGGGGGACTGCTTGTAGGTGGAGGGGATAGCTTGAGAAGGGGACTGTTCGTAGGTGGAGGGGATAGCTTGAGAGGGGGACTGCTCTTAAGAGAGGACGATAGCTTAGAAAATAATAAACTTGTAAGCTTGTTGAACAGTTTGAGGAGTGGAGTCACCCCATCACTGAGGAAATACCATGTATAACATTGGCATCCGGAACCCTATATATACTGTGCCCCAGAGCAAGAAAGATCTATATGTTGTGCCCCAGTGTTACAGATAATACCCTGTGCCTTGGGGAATTGTTTAATACTATATTATTATATTTTCATACACATTACTCTAACATATAGACATTACCCGCACATATAGATGTTACTTGCACATATAGACATTACTCGTATATATACGCATCACATTACTATATACTGTATTTCTCTTCATTCAGATGAACTTTTGAGCATTTCTTGTATTGTAATAAGTTTCCCTGGTGAAGCGGCGGAGCCACAAAGGGAATTTGCTTTTATCGCAGTGCTGCATGTGCGCCTTGTGTCTGCGAGATGGGAGAGATCCAGCATAAGATGAATGGGCTGCTGCTATTATTACAGACGTCCAGTCCCAAGCTGCTTAAAGCAACAGTGTATGATGGATGGTCCGGCTCATGTGAGAACCAGTCTCCCCTCAGAGCTGCTCTTCTCAATGCAGCCGGGCATCCATCTCTCAGGACATCCGTCCTCCTCTGCTCTTCTCACTTTCTAAACAGCTGAAGTGTCTGCTGCTCCTCCTCCAACTAATACAAGCTCTCTGAAGATACTGGTGCCATAGTATAAAGGAAGTTTCCAAGATGGGTGGGGGTCCAATGTCTGATATCATCACAATGACAGTGCCCCATGTACCCTTAAATGGTGCTCACCAGTTGAACCATGCAAAACTGAGCAGCCAGCAGGAAGCTTGCCACCAACAAGACCACAACTCCAACGCTATCTGTGTCCTGAGGGAGCATTATACTGTGTGGGGACCACTAAGAGGGCATTATACCATGTGGGGACTGATAATGGGAATTATACTGCATGGGGACACTGAGGGGTAATGATTTGGTGTGGGGTACATTAAGGGGTGCAATGTCCCTATGTGGTGTGATGACTAATGGAGTATTATACTGTGCGGGGACCACAAAGGGGGCATCAAACTATATCAGGGCCACTAAGAGGCATTTTAGTCTATGGTACTTTGGTCACTAAGGGGGCATTATACTGGGCAGGGGTCATGAAGGGGGCTACTATTATATTGTGCAAGGATACTGTGTTGGGGCTAGTGAAAGGGCATTATACTGTGTGGGGTACAATAAGGGAACATTAAACTTGATGGAGGACTCTAAGGGAGCATTATACTATGTAGGGATTACAAAGAGAGCATTATATTGTATAAATCACTAAGGGTGCATTATACTATGTAGGGATCACTAAGGGGGCATTATACTATGTAGGGATCACTAAGGGGGCATTATACTATGTGGGATACAATGAGGAAACATTAATCTGGATGGAGGACACTAAGGGAGCATTATACTATGTGGGATACAATGAGGAAACATTAATCTGGATGGAGGACACTAAGGGAGCATTATACTATGTAGGGATCACAAAGGGAGCATTATATTGTATAAATCACATAGGGTGCATTATACTATGTAGGGGTCATTAAGGGGACATTATACTGTGTGGGGTACAATAAGGGAGCATTAAACTGGTTGGAGGACACTAGGGGACTATTATACTGTGCAAACCACTAAAGGTGCATTATAATGTGTGGGAGCCTGAAGGACCATTAAAGCCCAGAAGAATGAATTGGAATAACCCTTAATTGAAGTCCCTGTAGGAGCTGTAACAGCAGCCATATAACATATTATAGGGTTCCCACGTGACGTACCTCGTCTTATTTTATTACCCTGCTTTGGGGGTATTACTACATGAAACATTGCATGGGTAACTTAAGTGGAAGCAAATAATGAGCTCCGAAGTCTTCAGTGATTTATGGCTTCCCCTCGGTCACGTTACTTTTTATGGACTCATCTGGAACGTTCTGGAATTTAATAGGAAAGTCATAACAAGGTAACTAATCAGCAATGACCCGGCACAAATGCTCAGATCAGTCTTTTCACTTAAGTCACCATTTTTGGCAAGGATAATCCATTAACCCCTATTTTACATTTTTGTAACATATCTTCACTATACTTTTGGCTCACGAGCACCCCCACCCCCGCAGACTGATTCTGAAATCCATCAGCAAGCTGATTTTGACAGATCTATCATTCTTATTAGGTACCTCTAGTACAAATGACTGCTACAATAAATAGCCAGTGGGTCTGGTTGGCTCACCTTAAAGGGGTTTTCCGGGTAATTATTTTTTTTAAAAAAAGGTCTATTAGGGCTATTAATGGGTTAATAAGCACACCCATATACCTTTAGCAGTGTTTTGCGTGATCTCTGTGTTTCTCTGGGAGCTCCTGGTATCTCCTGCATTTGTTTACATGGCACAGCTTCCTGTGCTTCTAGCTTACAACTAGCATAATGCTTTGCTCCCTCCCCCTCCCTCTCTCACTCCCTTACCACCCCTCCCTGTCTCCCTAGCTAGTTGGCCCACTACTAGCCCTTCCCAACTAACTAACTCAGGGAGCATGGGGGACTTAGCCACGAATTGTCCATTTATTCTGGACAATCCCTTCAAGTCAAAAATGGAATGAAACTTTAAGGCATAGTCAGGTATATTAGTGGCAGATGACCTACTTGTTGATGGTTTCCAGGTAGCAGACAAATATTTCCTTTCTAACCATTTTCAGTTATTTCAGTCTCAAACTATAAACAAGTTGCTGTTGATGGATCTATTAGTCCTTAGTATACGGCTAATACTTACTCTAGGGTGTATTGTAGCAAATAGTAGGTGGTTGTTTGTTAAACACTATAATACTCCCCTCAGCCCTGTGATGACTTTGAAACCATCAACAAGCTGCTGTTGATGGATGTATGACTTTTATTATTTCTATCTTGTGCTTGGCGTTCTCTAGGGTGTATTATAGTAAATAGCAGATGGGTCTGGTTGTCTTATAAACTCAACAAAAACTCCCCAGAGTCCTGTTGTGACATTAAAACTGTCAACAAGCTGCTGTTGATGGATCTATCAGTCTTATTCTATGTAGCTAATACTTTAAATGATCCAGGATGTATTGTCGTAAACAGTATTTGGCTCTGATGTTGATGGATCTCCTACTCTTATAATGTGTCTTTATTACTTTGTGTGCTATAAGTGCTTTAATACCGTCACAGCCCATTTGGAGCCCATCAATAAGCTGGTGTTTATGGACCTATAATTCTTGTCATGTCATTTTAGTACTTTGAATTCTTTAACGTGTACTATGGTAAACAGCCAGTGGGTCAGATTGATTTATAAATACCGTAATACCCCCGCAACCCCATTTGTAACCCATTAGTAAGCTGATGTTGATGGATCTATTATTCTTGTCATGTATTTTTAGTACTTTGAGTGCCCTAACACTTACTATAGAAAACAGTAGTCGTGTCATTAAGGTATTTTAAGTCAATTTGGCCCACAGGTTGTTTATTACAGTACACATGATTGGAGTCCATCAATAAGCAGTTGATGGATCTATTATTTTTGTCATTTATTTTTAGTACTTTGAGTGCTCTAAGGTGCGCTATAGCAATAAGACACTGGGTGAGATTTACTTAGAAATACCTTAGTACCTGCACAGCTCATTTGAAAGCCATCAATAAGCTGATGTTGATGGATCTTGTACTCTTGTCATGTATTTTAGTACTTTGAGTGCTCTAAGGTGTACTGTAGTAAATAGTTGGTGAGTTAATGTATAAGGGCCCTCATACCCCTACAGCGCATTTGGAGCCTATATATAACCTATTGTTGATGGATCTGTTACTCTTATCAAGTGTTCTTAGTACTTTGGGTGCTCTAAGGTGTACTATAGTAAACAGCTTCTGGGACAAATTGACTTAAAATGCCTTAATACCCCTACAGCCCTTTTAGAGACCATCAGTAAGCTGAGGTTGATGGATCTATTATTCTTATCATGTGTTCTTAGTACTTTGAGTGGTCTAAGGTGTACTGTAATAAACAAACTGTGGGCCAAATTGACTTAAAATGCCTTAATACCTCCACAACCTATTTAGAAACCATCAGTAAGCTGACGTTGATGGATCTATTTTTCTTATCATGTGTTCTTAGTACTCTGAGTGCTGTAAGGTGTACTGTAATAACCTGTGGGCCAAATAGACTTAAAATGCCTTAATACCTCCACAACCCAACTAGAAACCATCAGTGAGCTGACGTTGATGGATCTATTATTCTTATCATGTGTTCTTAGTACTCTGAGTGGTCTAAGGTGTTCTGTAATAAACAACCTGTGGGTCAAATAGACTTAAAATATCTTAATACCTCCACAACCCAATTAGAAACCATCAGTAAGCTGACGTTGATGGATCTATTATTCTTATCATGTATTTTTAGTACTCTGAGTGGTGTAAGGTGTAATGTAATAAACAACCTGTGGGCAAAATTGACTTAAAATGCCTTAATACCTCCACAACCTAACTAGAAACCATCAGTAAGCTGACATTGATGGATCTATTATTCTTATCATGTGTTCTTAGTACTTTGGGTGCTCTAAGGTGTACTGTAATAAACAACCTGTGTGCCAAATAGACTTAAAATGTCTTAATACCTCCACAACCCATTTAGAAACCATCAGTAAGCTGACGTTGAAGGATCTATTACTCTTATTATGCGTCTCTAGTACAGAAGTGACTAGCGAGTGCATCTAGTATCTGATAAATGGTGTGCCACGGGCGACATATTCGTTCAGAGCAATCTGTCTAATATTAGGATATTCTCTATTGTTAAAGGGATTGGTTGGAGTGACAGTTTCCCTTTAAGATATTAGTCGCTAAGTTAACCCTTTACGCCACCGTAAGGCAGAAATGAGATTACCGCCATCCCCAGAAACAAGCACATTAAATATACAGATCCGGCTTCCTCTAATGGGGATTGTGCAGAATCCTTCACTTTATAATTTATCTCCTGCGGTGAAATCTATTTAGAGAGACAACAGTCTGCGGGAGGTTTGTCACGGAGAAGAAAGCTCGCAGAAAGACTTCTGCCTAATTATAATCAGGCCTCATTGTAGAGCCCACATATGTGACAAAACATGGAAGGAAGCGCCCGTTCTTCAAAGTGAAGCCTTGATGAGTTTAAGAAGAAGAAGCCCCCGTGGCTGCTATGGAGACCAAGGAGAGGGTGGGCGGCTCGAGGTTGGACGTGTTCCTCATCCGCATGAGCAGTGTCAGCCTAAGTAGATCTTCTGCCGTCCATCACATCGGCAGGGCAAGTAGGAGGTCCCAATTCTGTTTACGACCCATGGTCCTCAATATCTGCCATGGACGAGATAACAATGTTCAAATGAAAATCTTGTCATTATTGGAAAGGATTCTTTACGGTAAGAGCCGTTCTATAAGGTGAACTATGAAGGTAGTAATGGCAACAGCGAGAGATATTAAAGCTGTTCACATGTGAAATCCTGTAGTACAAAAGGCAGTAACAGATACATCAAGATGCTAGTAAAGATCTAGATAAGTACATGAAGGAGAGACAATCTTGCCATCAATAGTGGAAAGGATTCTTTACGGTAAGAGGCGTTGTATAAAGTGTACTATGAATGGCTGTAATGGCAATAGCGAGAGATATTAAAGAATAGGATACGGAGATAAAGGAGAGGCAATCTTATCATCAATACTGGAAAGGATTCTTTATGGTAAGAGCCGTTGTATAAGCTACACTATAAATGGTAGTAATGGTAACAACAAGAGATATTAAACAATAGGATACGTAGATAAACAAGAAGGCAATCTTACCATCAACACTGGAAAGGATTCTTTACAGTAAGACCTGTTCACATGTGAAATCCTGTAGTACAAAAGGCAGTAACAGATACATCAAGATGCTAGTAAAGATCTAGATAAGTACATGAAGGAGAGACAATCTTGCCATCAATAGTGGAAAGGATTCTTTACGGTAAGAGCCGTTCTATAAGGTGTAAGATGAATGGCTGTAATGGCAACAGCGAGAGATAGTAAAGAATAGGATACGGAGATAAAGGAGAGGCAATCTTATCATCAATACTGGAAAGGATTCCTTACGGTGAGAGCTGTTCTATAATCTGTACTACAAAAGGAAGTGATGGAAACAGCAAAAGATATTAAAGAATAGGATACATAGATAAATGAGAGGCAATCTTATCATCAATACTGGAAAGGATTCTTTATGGTAAGAGCCGTTGTATAAGCTATACTATAATGGTAACAACAAGAAATATTAAACAATATGATCCATAGATAAAGAAGAAGGCAATCTTACCATCAACACTGGAAAGGATTCTTTACAGTAAGAGCTGTTCACATGTGAAATCCTGTAGTACAAAAGGCAGTAACAGATACATCAAGACGCTAGTAAAGATCTAGATAAGTACATGAAGGAGAGACAATCTTGCCATCAATAGTGGAAAGGATTCTTTATGGTAAGAGCTGTTCTACAAGCTGTACTATAAATGGTAGTAATGGAAATAGCGAGAGACATTAAAGAATAGGATACGGAGATAAAGGAGAGGAAATCTTCAATACTGGGAAGGATTCTTTACAGTAAGAGCTGTTCACATGTGAAATCCTGCAGTACAAAAAGCAGTAACATATATATCAATAAGATATCAAAGAACTAGATAAGTATATTAAGGAAAGGCAATCTTACCATGAATATTGGAAAGGATTCTTTACAGTAAGAGCTGTTCACATGTGAAATCCTCTATCACATGAGGCAGTGATGGCAATATGAATAACTTGTTAAAGAACCAGATACATGCCTTATAACTAATAGTGTTGAGTATGGAAATATTTTTATGTGCAAGATTTTGTAAAGATTATTCTTAAAGGGCGATCCCACCTTAAACATTAGCCATATGTCATAAACTTATGATAAATGTGGGCCCAGTTTCACCCAAACTTTGAAGCCCTTGCCCATTCTTCCACAGTCTAATACTAGCTATAGGTTCTGCCTGATCTCCTATATCAGACAGTGCAGGGGGAGGGGGGAGCTGCTGGTGCAACGTGTTGCCTTACAGAAAAAGCAGATTCAATAACGGAAAATGTCACAGAACATAGATTGACTTTTTTATCCTTATTTTATATAGACATTTTGCAAACCTCATGATATCGTCTCCTCTTCCTCCTATTCCACAGGATGGGGCTTTTAGACCATTGCATTTGGTACCAATTATGGTGCCACCACTGATAAGATGAGCGTGTTACGATGGTCACCTGTCCTTTTCCACCCAAGGTGATTCTCTAACAACAGTTTTCCTTCCACGTCAAATCAATGGTATAACAAGCAGGAGGTGACGGCGGAGTCAGGTCTCCTGTGCTATCAGATGAGCCTTGTGTTCACAACATTCTGTAACCCAGTTTCCACCGATGTGTTAAGGCTTTACCTGAACCTATAATTTAATGATATCGTGCCATTGTCTATCTAATACGTTAATGCAATTTGTTGCAATTGGCGACCCATTGTTCCGTGAAGGAGGGGAAACCTACTTAAGAGTTAACTACAGGTCATGGGCTAGAACTGCTACGGAAATGCTCTGAAATTATCTAGAAGCTATCTATAACGCTACGGCTCCGTTGCTGCCAAAATGAGTTAATTAAAGGTTGTCGGTGTCAGCACTAGAGGACCAATGGCTTGTCAGAGACGTGTGATTTTTCTAATTAGACCGTAATTAACCAATTAACTATGCCTCATTTCTCAATATACATCTGGAGGTTGTGCTTTACTATAATATCTGAGATGTAGGATGCTTGGATCGGTAAATTTGGTGCCCCAACCTCCCACCTAAAAGCCATGTCGCTTTGGAAACATACATTACTGTCATGGAACGTAGTTATTAGGGTATATACACTAGGCATGCAAGTCACCTAGGTATAAATAGTCTTCCATTACAACAATGTCCAGAACATGGTCCTTGGTGGTAACGGGCCAGAGAAAACCTCAAGATTCATAGACTTGACCATTGGCCTGGTCCTTCATACGTCTGATCTGTACATTGGGAGCCTCCGTTGCAAGTTGCATCCCATTTGCCATAGTAAAGTTCTCCTAGTTGACCCAATGGACCCTAATAAAGGTCAATGGGGAATGTCAGGTGGCATTGACATCTGTAACGTGAAGGATCTTCATGAACATCTCCAACACTTTAGGATGTTTGGGGTTACCTGAAGACCCTTATTATCTTCACCCTATTAATCACCCCAAGCCCAACTTGGAGTCTTAACCTGCAGCCTTAAAACAGTCCCATAGCCCCATACCATCACCCTAGTCCACCATATTTTACAGTACAGTAGATACTAAGCTGTCCAGTAAACAAGATTCTCTGGGCTTTTGCCAAATCCAGATTCACCTATCATTAGACTACCAGATCGATAACTTGGATCCATCACTCCAGAGATCCCGTCTTCATTCCTCCAGAGTCCAGTGATGACGTGCTTTACTCCATTTCAGCCTCCACTTGACATTGTGCATGCTAATATTTAGACTTGTGAGCAACTGTTTGTCCAACAACCCCCAGTTCACGGAGGTCTATGTGACTACTTGGCTGTGTGCTTGATTTCCTGTTGGGGTGGTTTCACACCTGCGCCATTTTGGTACGTTCTTATGTTCCATTGTAGGGACACGCTAACAATTACAGTGGATCTAAGGACAGCCAATAGTCAACAGTGAATCCCAAGGGACCCCATTGACTATGTTTGGTTCATCAGGTGTCCGTTGTCTTCTCTTTCTCCTGGTGCTTGCTGGGATTTTTGATGGACTTTGGGCTGAACTCTCGGGATGGCGCTCCGTACGTGGATGAGAACATAGTCTTAGCAATAGAAACTCAACAATTAGAAGGGTTGCCCATGTACTCTTGGCCCTAAAATGTATGAGGTCAACATTTTCCAACCTCGTTCAATGGATTGGTGGAAGATCCAATGGACAGAACGTCCTCCCAATGACACCTATATGAGACATAACAGCACGGAACAGTCCAATAGGTTTTGGCTTCAGTAGATTCTACTATCGATGATCTATAGGGGAGCTACATGATAAGCTGATGTGGATTAGATCAACGAACTTCAATATTACCTCCCAACTCTGCCGCTTAGAGATTAGAACCAACTTCATGTCCGAGTTTGGGCCACGCCATTTAAGAAAAGACGTTTAAGAACAGAATTCATGAAGCGGGTAAGGAAATAAATTTCTTCATCCTCTTCTGTGAAATGTAATTAAAGAAAACTGGTGTCAGGATAACAAATTATAGCGGACGCCATCACCTGCCGTCCTCGCAGCGGAGCAGACGGAGCTACAAGAGGAAGATCAAAGACAACTTCTACTGATCACAGAGACTCGTCTTACCCATGGACTGAGCGTTTACTTCTCTAATACATTATCATGATGAATTATTTCCCCCCCGGGATGCCAGCTGCTTATCCACACAGCAATATCGCAGACATCCTGAGCCCAGATGGTGCCTAATGGAGATATTATGGGGTTATGCAGCAGGTAGAGTCACCTCCAGAGCTCGGGTCACTGCGCACTGGTTATTACATGACTCACACGCTCAATTGTACGCCTACACTCTCGTCTGGTTAGTATAATGTATGCAACATGCAAAAAAGTAATGCACTGATACAACCTGGGGCTCATCTAAATATAATTCTATATGTACAGCTGGTATACGCTATATATCTCCTGTATATGGTGATATGGACCATGTCGGTATAATCTGGGTATATACTGTATATAATTCTATATGTACAGCTGGTATACGCTATATATCTCCTCTATATGGTGATATGGACCATGCCGGTATAACCCGAGTATTTGGTAAGTGATGGCTACATGAAGCCGTATCCACAGATCTCTATGCAGAATAGCAGCACATAATATTATATGGTAACCTATACAGCGATTATTGGGGTTAATAATAAGAATGTCGACATCTGACACTAATCGTAATGTTAAATCCAGCTCTGATATAAATTTGATGAAGTCTCTTCAATCCCAATGTACATCTCACATCCGGTCAGGGGGTCACATGGAGGGCTATTACTCTCCTCAGAAGGTGAAAAAACTAAATTGATTTCTTTCTTCTGTAATCAGCGAATTGTAAGCGGTGAAGGAGAATATTATATTATATATATGAAACTATATATATCCAATGAACCCTAAGACAAGTGGCTACATCCATGGGGAGGAGATGGCATCACAATGCGCTATGTGAAGAAGACAAGCTGGCAGATGCATTGTATTCCTGTACATAGTAGTATTATAGTAGTTATATTCTTGTACATAGGAGGTAGTATTATACATTATTATTATACATTATTCTTGTACATAGGGAGCAGTATTATAGGAGTTATATTCTTGTACATAGGGAGCAGTATTATAGTAGTTATATTGTTGTACATAGGGGGCAGTATTATAGTAATTATATTCTTGTACATAGGAGTAGTATTATTGTAGTTATATTCTTGTACATAGAAGGTAGTATTATAGTAGTTATATTCTTGTACATAGGGGGCAGTATTATAGTAGTTATATTCTTGTACATAGGAGTAGTATTATAGTAGTTATATTCTTGTACATAGGTGTAGTATTATAGTAGTTATATTCTTGTACATAGGGGGCAGTATTATAGTAGTTATATTCTTGTACATAGGAGTAGTATTATAGTAGTTATATTCTTGTACATAGAAGGTAGTATTATAGTAGTTATAGTCTTGTACATAGGGAGCAGTATTATAGTAGTTATATTCTTGTACATAGGGGGCAGTATTATAGTAATTATATTCTTGTACATAGGAGTAGTATTATTGTAGTTATATTCTTGTACATAGAAGGTAGTATTATAGTAGTTATATTCTTGTACATAGGGGGCAGTATTATAGTAGTTATATTCTTGTACATAGGGGGCAGTATTATAGTAGTTATATTCTTGTACATAGGAGCAGTAGTATAGTAGTTATATTCTTGTACATAGGGAGCAGTATTATAGTAGTTATATTCTTGTACATAGGGAGCAGTATTATAGTAGTTATATTCTTGTACATAGGGGCAGTATTATAGTAGTTATATTCTTGTACATAGGAGGCAGTATTATAGTAGTTATATTCTTGTACATAGGGGGCAGTATTATAGTAGTTATATTCTTGTACATAGGAGCAGTAGTATAGTAGTTATATTCTTGTACATAGGGAGCAGTATTATAGTAGTTATATTCTTGTACATAGGGAGCAGTATTATAGTAGTTATATTCTTGTACATAGGGAGCAGTATTATAGTAGTTATATTCTTGTACATAGGGGGCAGTATTATAGTAGTTATATTCTTGTACATAGGGGGCAGTATTATAGTAGATATATTCTTGTACATAGGAGCAGTAGTATAGTAGTTATATTCTTGTACATAGGGAGCAGTATTATAGTAGTTATATTCTTGTACATAGGGAGCAGTATTATAGTAGTTATATTCTTGTACATAGGGGCAGTATTATAGTACTTATATTCTTGTACATAGGGAGCAGTATTATAGTAGTTATATTCTTGTACATAGGAGCAGTATTATAGTAGTTATATTCTTGTACATAGGAGGCAGTATTATAGTAGTTATATTCTTGTACATAGGAGGCAGTATTATAGTAGTTATATTCTTGTACATAGGAGCAGTATTATAGTAGTTATATTCTTGTACATAAGGGGCAGTATTATAGTAGATATTTTATTGTACATGAAGGGAGTATAGTTCTAGAAATCAAATGGAAACACTATTAAAGCAGGAGAAAAGAAATCTGTTCCACAATAATCTTTATGGCTAATGTTCTTGGGCTCAGAAGATATGTTCAGTAACCTCACATGGTTGTGATGTTTGGGGTGCACATATTTTTGGTCATGTAATATATGTAGTATTCTTTGTACATTTGCCAGTGACTGCTGAGGAATTTTCCGCTTAGTATAATGATGTCTTATAACTGTGTTACTGGGACTTGAGTTCATTTTTAGAGGAAATCCCATAGGAAGGTTCAGCGTGTGAACAGAAAAGGACATCATTATCCAGGTTACTACAATGCTATAGAAATTCGGCACGTCCCTCTGTCAGGTTTTATTACATCCCTGTTCCATCAGTGATTAGTCCTATAGAGTCCATGATGGGAATGGTCACAAATACTGTAACAGGAACCCTTTGATAGCAGCCATACACTGTTCTCGGTACACGGGTTCACTTACATGGATGGGAAAATGAATGACCATGCTGATGTGTTCCTGTTACAATGAACAGCACAACAAACCAATCCCATCTGAAATGTATGGGAAAATGACCTAGTGCTACATGGCATCATTCCCACCCTCATAATGGGATTTTCCATCCTACAATTCCATAACGTTTAGGGCTTAAATTTCTAAATATTACGTTTTCACTAAACTGGAAAATCTTTTTTTTTTTTAAATAGGTGTCGAAGTCAAGACCATTAGTTGGGATCATCCTTCTGATCCCTGCTCACAACCCAAGAGTCAACCATCTCAGCCAGGAGATGAGTGCCAGGCAATGCCAACATGGATACCTTTAATGGGGTGGAGGACACTGAAGAATAAAGAAAGTATTAAAGTGAGTGGGTGGAGCTAAGAAGAGGTCACTCTAAGCAGGGGACGTCTTAAGCCATGACCTTTTCTCCGAGCAACACCAAGATTGATGAAGGTATCTGGGCAAATATAGTTGGTTGATGCCACATATCTCCCAACTACTCCTTTATCAGAGTTGGGCCGTAAGACAGTCAAAGCCTAGTGTCACTCTGGTGTTGGTTTCAAGCCCCTGAGTATAATAAAAGCAGTTCTTGTTCAGACCAATTTCTGGATGTTCATGTATAGTCCGAGATGAATCTCATCTTTAGTGGACACCCCTTAACTCCTGTTGTGCCCCTTGAGCTCTCCGTTTAATCTGGCCCTGTTCTTCACAATGTGACTCGCAGTAACCTTCTAGATCAGTCTTTCTCAAAGTGGGCGATAACGCCCCCTTGTGGGCGCTGGAGGCCTATAGGGGGGCAGTAAAGGGCACAGAGAAGATTGGGGGGCGTTGAAGCGGTTTAGGGGGCGATGGCTAATTTAAAGGGGTTGTCCCATCACAAGGATCCTATCTATATTAATGTGGATTTAAGACTTTTCCTAAATACATTGCTTCAGCAAAACTGCTTTGTTTGTCCACTATCTTACTTTATTCACTTCATTATGGACACTAGCACCTGGCCCCCTGCTCATTGCTGAGGGAGCCACATGATGTAGCTCCCTGCTGTGTGGGGCTGAGTGTACGGAGCCAGCCTGTGTCTGCACCACACATACACATCACATACACATCACTTAGCTCCCTGCTGTGAGATAGAGGGGGGTATGTGGAATAAGTGCTGCTTTCTTATATAAAGCAGTCTAAATCCTACTGGGCTAAAGGACCTGGTCTCTCTGTTCACTAGGATAAAGCTTTATTATATAGAGCAGGCTGCTAGTGGGCAGAGGAGCCAGGTCCTTTAGGAAACTCCGTACAAGGTAAATCCAAGTCTACAGGACCTTTTGATGACATCACAGGCCTTTCAGTCATCCCATAGGATCACGCTATGTGGTGGGCGGAGCTATACGTTAATTTGGGGGCGGGGGTTATTGACGCGAGCAAACAGGAAGAAGGAAGATTTTTAGGCAGCTTAGAAGGCAGATCAAGCTTCATGAGGCTACCCCTTTAAAATTGTTTTTTTGCTTTTAACACAAACTTTGCAGATTTGCAAATCGGTTGCAGATTACCGAACGCGGTGACTTACGGCTGTTTTTGAGTAAATTCGAGCCTGATATTAACAAACTTGTTAAAAATCATCAAATTCATCCTTCACATTAGATTAGTTTTAAAATTAAAATTGAAATGTTTGTTTTAATAACATGAATAAAAGTTTCCTAATATTACAAAATGGTGTTTTACATTACCCTCATCAGAAAGTCTTATTTTCACATGACACACATAATTTAATTATTAACATAATGACTGCGATTGTGATTCTTAAGATGTAGTAAAGTAAAAAAAATTGGGGGGGGGGGGGCGCTAGAAAATAATTAATTCTCGAAGTGGGCGGTAGACAAAATAAGTTTGAGAACCTCTGTTCTAGATCAAGGGTGGGCAATTAATTTACCCATGGGGCCACATGAGAAATTGTAATGGTACTAGAGGGCCATGCGCGTCGTGGCAAAGTTAGCTCCACCCACTTCTCGGCTGACTCCGCCCATTCTCCATCATTTTTCCATGTGCCCCCACAAAGTACAATCCTCCTACAGTCACCCTAACATTATATGTCCCCACATTATAACCTTTCCCTCCAAATGTCCCACAGTATTAAGTCCCTCTCCAGTGCACCAGTATAAACCAGCAGAAACTAGAGGGGACATTAAACTGGGGCAGCTGGAGGGGGACATTAAACTGGGGACAACTAGAGGCAGACATATCCCTATCTAGCTACCCCCCATGGTTTAATATCCTCCTCCAGCTGCCCGTTTAATGCCACCCTCCATCTGCCCCCTAGTTTAATGTCCCCCCTCCATGTGCATTAAATTTAACTGCCCCCTACATCTGCCCCTAGTTCCCCCCTCTTGCTCACACATGCTGTCTCTTCTCTCTTTATCATCCACCAGCCTCCATTGCCGGCAGCTTGCATCAAGCACAATCCCGTGCGGCTCCGCCCACTAAAGAGTCATAGCCTATCCTGGTGATAGGCTGTGATGATATCATCACAGGTCCTTGAAAAACCTTCCACTAGCTATGCGGGCCGGACAGAAGCAGTCAGAGGGCCGGATGTGGCCTGCGGGCCGGACATTGCCCAGGTCTGTTCTAGATGTAGCTGGAGGTACAGACTAAGAAGTAGATTCTGGTCCCACCTTCTCCAATGACCATGAGATGGCTCTGCTCATCCTGTCCCAGTCTGTGCTGCAAAGCCAACAAGTAAGCTTCAGAAAAACAGGAAGTATGAACCTAGTTTGCTCTAGTGGTCAGTATGAGAACTGCAATATTTGGTTATGTTATGTGTATAGTCACGTAAACTAGACCCTGGCCTTCCATTGATCTCTTGTGATAAATGAGCCATAGCGCACACAATACATTCACCGCCGTGGACGCAGACACGTAATAACCACCATGACAAGAGCCATAAAATAGAAATAATCTGTGTTTATTTGAAGGCTCGAAAATCTCCTCCGCTCAGATTTACCTTCCGCAACAATAAATAATATATACATTCACGCCTCATTTCACAAGTCAAATTCTTCTCGTGGTGGCCGTAATTGTACACGCGGTGATCAATAACTTCCTGTTAACTCCGTATTAAACAATAAAAGTTCCCCGGAGACACGACAAACTTTAACCTTTCCATTGTATTGGTTACTTAGATACGGAGCGTTGGAATTAACCACTTTATTGCCAGAAGGGCAGCAATTCACATATAGCACATGCTACTTTTTGCAAGAGACAGGGGCAACTTTAGGAACCAACCACTGTAGGGTATAAAGTTAAAATGGCTGTTTAGGGGGCAGAAAACGTGAAGATAAGTTTCCTTTCGTGATCAAAATATATTATATTCTGTGACCATTGGGGACTTTGCAAAACATATGCTGGGAGCAATAAAACAGCGCCACCTAGTGGTCAAAATATTTTGTAAAATTTTTAGTAATAGCTTTTCAGAGAAGGATGTTTCGCTAGATAGAAATAACATGCCGTCACCTAGTGGTCATAGTGTGCTGATACATAGGAAACTTCTAACAAATATTTTCTAGAGATCACAACAATGGTCAAAATGTTCTGGATTGGAAAACAATCTGTTGGGTCTTTTTGGGTAGGGGTTCGCTTTTTGGGAGGAACCTCTCAAACACTTTGGGACAGTTGACATATATGTTCAAAGTGCATGTCAATATGTTGGGGATACCTTGTCAATCTTTTGGGATAGGATGTTCTATGGTATTTGTTCTTACCGATAATCTACTCAATTTCATGATAACCAACCGGAGGGAATACTCCTGTCTCCATGAAGATATCTAGGGTTGAGCGATCAGGATCGAGAAAGATCGGATCCCGATCGGCGATCGAGCAAATTTCACGATCGCGATCAGCTGGAAAATGATCAAAAATCGGATTTTGAAATCTCAAGATCGGCTCAACCCTACTGTATATATAATATACAATTGGGGTTGAGTCATCGGGATCGGGAAAGATCGGATCCCGATCGGCGATCGATTAAATTTCAGGATCGTGATCAGTTGGAAAATGATCGGAAATCCGATTTTAAAATCAATCCTGAAATCTCACAATCGGCTCAACCATAGAGTTATCATAATGACTAAGGACTGATATAAATTTGGAGATCCCTGTAGATTTCTTTCTCATGACCAGATCATAGACTTCAATGACCATCAAAGGAATTTCCACTTAGGTCTGATGTTACTTATCTGCAGCACCCCCAGAGGAAAACCTGAGAATTACACAATTGCTTTACTAATCAATGGGCTGTCCATAAGATGTATGGATGAGTTGGGTCCTCCAGAGAGATATATGCTCTTTGTAGCCTTCCACTGCCCTGGCTATTGAACGGAGGTCCTGAAAGTTAGACCCCCTTCCCAATGAACCAAAAACACTCTAATACGGTATGTGAAAATTGAGTAAAGGTAGATCTTCGTATGAACATTCAGTTTTCTATTTTTCAACTCACTCAACACATGTAAAATATTCAACACCCCGAGGACCCTTGAAAATGGATTTATATTCAGATACGCCAAGGTCAAGTGAAGGTCGTCTCCGGGTCTTCACATTCAGAACATTCAATTGTAAACCGTATTTACCTCTGGGCAAAACCTAATGAAAAATACATAAACGCCTGTCGCATAAGATTGTTGTCTGAAGGTCTTCACAGAGCGTATGCAAAAATAACCCAGGGTTGATGGACACAAAGTTATTGAGGGTGGCTTGTGGCGGGCAACGCCGGTGGACCCCGAGGACCCGCTACTGTGAAAAGCCCTGAACATATATTTTTTCTTATGTTTTACCAACTTTCAACTGCGCTTTAATCCCACTTTAGGAAATAAGCGTGCGTCAGTTTGCCCTTTCGTGGTGAAGGCTTAAATTGGTTGCTTTCTTCAAAAACAATGCCCCACCTGTCCACAGGTTGCATGTGGTACTGCAACTCAGTATTCAGTCCGATAGAGATGACCTGCAATACCACACGTGACCTGAAGACAGATGTAGCTGTGAAAGAAACGGTCCAGTGTTAGACTGGCCCGTCAAGGTACTAGAAGATCCTACGGTGGGCCCCAGCTCTAACACAATGATGGTCTAACAGAAAGCACCCAAATGTAAATGGAATCGAGGCTCTTTGGGGGCCCAGCACTGTCACCATGGTCCTTAGGATCAATTTTAGCCATGGTCCTTAATATAGGCACCTAACCGAGACATGCAATAGGCTAAGTCATCAATATCAGTTCGGTGGGGGTCTGACTTCCAGCATCCCACATATCTGTTGTTTGAAGCGCCCTGACTACAAAGTGGCCATGCTTGGTATTGCAGCCCAGCCCTATTCCTATGAATGGAGCCATATGGCTGATGAATGTCACAAACAGTTGGTTAACAGGGGTTTCTGGGGCCCATGTTTTCCAGTGCCCCTCGATGGGTCACCACTGCAGCCATTTCCTGGTATTTCTTGTGTATTGGGACAGATCTAGGAAGTAGAGACCATCGGCGATGGGGACTGACGGAGGATCGACAAGGTGCGAATGAACCACTTTGCTTATTTTTTTTTTTTAGATTTTATCCCAAGCTGAATATGTTTACCCCATTTTTTTTTTACTAAAGAGTATTTTTGTCAGTGACTGAAGCTCTTTGTGTCCATCTACAGTAGGGTGCAGGCCGCGACATCCCTTTGCTGTAAGTCTTTGACTTGGCTGCTTTGTGTCATCTCAAGGAGGTCATGACAGGACTCCAGATTATTATAGACTTCGGCTGGGACTCAATATACCTCCATTATGGGAGTTGTCACGCTCTTAATTCGGCGGTGTAACCAGCTGAGAAGCCGGTCGAAGGTCACAAAATGTCTTTGTAGCTGAGGACGCTTCATCACTACAACATAAAGTCCGCTCAGTTCTCTATCCCAGACACGGACTAAATCATACACTGTAATCCCAAAGTAACGACTAGAAGGACATCAGGAACTAGAGTGCAACGCAGAAACTTCGGGCTGTGCGGTATAGCCTGCTCCGCAACTACCAAGGACAACAACTCTCAGCAGGCCTCATGATTTAGGTTGAAGAGGCCCTGGGTTAGTACGGGGACTAATTATAGTCGCGGCTAAGGTCCCAAGTAGCAGGTCGCAACGGAAAAGCGCTGCAGGAAAAACCGTGGTGGAAACACATCGCGTTTTTTCCCACAGCACTTTACAATCTGTAGAGTTTTCCTCTGCGGACTTTCTGCTTCAATTATACCTATAGACAGTGGTTACATTGGGCCGGAACGCACTGGAACTCAGTTCCCGGAGTGTTACTTACCACTCCTGGATCTGGAAGGCTTCGGGGCTACTTGGTGATGTCCCAGATGTCACATGGGCGGGAGCTTGCATCCTTAGATGTAGCGACGCAAGTCCCTGCTCACGTGAGGTCCAGCGTCCAGTACATCATTGAAAATGAAAATGGCCGGCGCCAGGGAGAGGTAAGTAACGGTGTTTTTCGTATCCTCTCTAGGCACTGGGTCTCCGATTATTATATTCTGGGGTCCGTAAATTATACCCCATAGTGGTCCATGCACAATGTATTATGCCCCAATAGTGTGTGCAGGAATGCGGGGGGAAGGGGGTCGTCGATCTGTCGGTCAGGGTCTTTGGCTGGTGAGGGGGGATGGGAGCATTCCCCCTGAAAAATTTCCCAATTTAAGCACTGCCTATAGGGAAACAGCCAGTGTTTCCGAAGGTATAATTGACTCGGTGTTTATGCCACATGGAGCCCTGGCCTGAAGAAGTATTCTGGGCTCTGATATTGATGACCTATCCTTAAAGGAAGGGTGTCACCAGACCCCAGGCCTGCAGATAGAGAGGTCAGGGTCACCTGAATCAAATGGTGTTTTCCCCTTGTGAATACTAAGATGTTGCCGTTTTTGTCAATATGGGCTCTACAGGGCAACAAGGGCATTGCCATTGCTCCGTTCTGTGCTGACCTCTGGTCCTCCATATAACTCAGATTATAACCCAATAATGGTCCATTAGATGGCATCTAAATTTGAAGGGTACTTGGTGATTTTCCTAGGGGTTGTTGGTGGGTGGGCTCCAGAACGATTTTATCGGTGGGCCCAAGGAACCTTAGTCCGACACTGACTGTAGGATTGTGTTGAGTCCACCAAACCTATCGACATATGGGAAAGGTTTAAGAACTTGCGCATATGGCAAGGATCAGCCAAGTGATCATTTGTTAGAGTGATCGCTTCCAATCCTTGCCAAGTGTAGACATACCCAGGGATTAGACACAATGGGCACCTCTGTCCAGGTAAAAGGACTCTTATCAAGATAGGTGCCAATGATAGAATGTCTACTCTATAGCCTATATGGCCACCTTTTAGACTGTCAATCACGTTGGACGAGTCTTTGAGGCAGGAGATTGCCCTTCTCTTGTCTTCCTAATTGTTCAAGAGGGCTCAGTGACATATAATGTGCATATGAGGGCTACCACCTTCATCTCATGGGCTGTAGATGGACAGCTTGATCTGCTCTATAGCGCTAAGACCCCACCCAAGACCTCCATAAGCCTCAGCTCTCTGAAGCAGATGGAAGGATGGGGTCGGTGTTACAACTAGTTACCAACTGGGGCTAGAGAGCTTATGATCTCCCATTATCCACTGTAATACTACAGGACGCCCTCACCAGCCTCAGTACTCAGTCCTGGCCATGTCCTGACAGCTGCAGACTCTCAAGGCATGATGAAAGTTGGTTGGAAGTTAGTTGTCACCGGTTGGAGACAATTGCCTTAGGTTAGATCTTGCTATAACTTGGGTGCGTCATATTTCGACATATCCTTTTCTTTTAGGTGCTTTAATAAATATTTGGACAACCATTTATTAGTTTAGAAATTATGACTTAATAGATGGTGGTCAGAAAGCTACAAAGAGCATCTCTCCTTCTGGAGGACCCAACACGTCCAGGCATTATCTGTGATTTCAATAAGAACTGTGTAATCCCTTAACTCACCTGTGGTGGCACTGTAGGAAACGTTCAAGGTTCTCTGCAGTTTACAGATGATCACTGAGGATCTAACCTGCAAGACACTTTGGGATCAGCATATTGCTAGGGACTGTTCTAAAGACGGGCATCTGATATAATCTGTATATATGGATGTAAATGTACTTGGGAGGTCTCCACAATGGAGATTTGAGTAGTGGTCCTTGGGGTCAGGTGGTCTCCACATTTTGGGTATATCACTGCATTAACAGTCAGCATTGCCCATGGAACAGGGAAAAATAAATATATTTCGTTACGGAGCCCTTTAACATAAGAAGTCATTTTAAGGCCTTCTACCATTTATTTCAGGTCAGAGGTCCACAAGGACACATGGACGAATTCGAGTGCATAGGCCAGATTTCCTTTCCCCAACTCAGTCGGAAACCTGGACTCTCCACCTCATTGGGATCCATGGTGCTTGGAGTCCCTGCGTTCCCGCAACTCCACCGTTCCATACTGTATATAGCTAGACAGAGAACAGCACCGAGCTGCACATAGTGAAGTACCGTACAATAAGGAGGTCAATATGACAAGAAAGCTTCTCACCTTAGAAGGTTGTGATCACAACCGTTTTGTCAGTTTATGGACCACTTATGGAGGGGAGGTCTTATACCCCTGGAGGAGAGCCAGCAGAATCCACGTCACCCTAGGTGTAGGCAATGGCGAAAATGGACCGGACAAATGGAGGAACCCCGCGCTCAATCCGTCGTCTTTTAAAATCTCACTTTATTTAGGAAAAGTACACACAACGCGTTTCGAGCTAACTGCCCTTTTTCAAGTGTATAAACTTATAACTAACGTCGTGCTGGATCAAGCATCCAGCACGACGTTAGTTATAAGTTTATACACTTGAAAAAGGGCAGTTAGCCCGAAACGCGTTGTGTGTACTTTTCCTAAATAAAGTGAGATTTTAAAAGACGACGGATTGAGCACGGGGTTCCTCCATTTGTCCGGTCCATTTTCGCCATACTGTATATAGCGCCAGTTTTGGGAGCTGAGGCAAGGACTCCCAGCATCAGAGGTCACTATGATGTGGGGAGTCCAGATCTCTGCATTAAGATCGGGCCAGGAAATCCAGCCAATATACAGCCAAAATTTTCCCATCCAAATTCGGCCATGAGCACAGGACCTTAGGGGTCAAATCGGCAAAAATTCCAGACAAAAACAGACATGCAGCCCAATAACAGTCATAGGGGGTCATAAAACTGGATTATCAGGCGGGTAACGTGAGATTAAAGGAGGTCAACCTTACAAAAAAACCAGCAGGCGGAGGACTGAACAAAAACATTCATAGACGTCAACCATGTTATAAAACACAATAAATCCCAATGTTCTTAAAGGAGCAAAGTGATTGTGAAAAGCCGAGGGGAGCCTGACGTGAAATGAGAATAATGGTGGCTTTCAATATCGCATATCACATCCGTCACTGCGCATTACCTGTCCCTCCGGCATGAATAGTGATTAGGCCCCGGCAAGAATCAGCCATACATAGCACACATTAGTATGGAAATGAGACATGTGTTTACATTACAATGCTCCATCCACTTCACGGGTGTTTTAATCTGACCATGAACCAGATACGTCGCTTCACAGTTGTAATTGCAGACAGAAAATAGCTTCACGTGAATTGACTATCTAATGGGTTTCCATGGCCCTCTCTGTATATTGTTCTAAGGTGTGGGTGGGGAGAAGAAGGGAAAGATAATGCATAGGATGCGAGCGGGAGAAAAGTCATCATTGACTGGTGGAACCAAACATGACATGTATATAAATACTGCAGTCAACGTTCCTCGAAATGTTCCTCCAGATATGGGTAATCTTGAAATCGATTCCAAGAAGAATTCCCTCACGGCCAGGATTTTCATCTCTAATCCATGAAAAACCCATAAATTTGCTGCAAGTGCTCTGTGCCTATTTACATTCCTCCCGATGGTTGAAGGGCTTGGTGTCTCAGACCTTGCTGGTTTGCATGTGGCCGTTGAATTCAGAGTTCCTCGACGTGAGCATGGTCTCCTGGATCCGGCTGCTCTTTTCTTGCCGATTTTCGGTCAGGTCGGCATCCTTGATGCCATTGCTTTTGCGAAGGCACAGAACCTTCTGAAAGCTCTGCTTGAAATTGTCCGAGAGGAAGCCATAAAGGATTGGGTTGGCGCAACTGTTGGCATAGGACAGGACGACCACAAAGAAATACACACCAACGTAGGCCGGTTCCTCTGGGACAATGAATGTTAAATTGACTATGTTCAATATGTAGAAGGGAAGCCAACAAAATACAAAAACAGCCACTATGATGACCACCATTCTTGTGACTTTGCGTTCAGATCTTCTCCGTCTGGTGGATCCCACCCGAAGACCAGAAGATTTCACTTTTATGACAATTAAAAGGTAGCAGAGGCATATCACCAGTAGAGGTCCAAAGAAGCCCAATACTGAGGTGTAGATAATGAATGCAGTAGACCAAATATTCACCGGCTCGGGCCAGTTGATGTTGCACGTGTGGAAGTCCGGTTGGACATCTGAAAAGATGACAACTGGGAGAACGACCAGAAAAGATAAAGTCCATACAGTGGCGCTGATGAGTTTGGCCACTCGGGGTCTCCTCCACTTGGTTGACTTGATTGGATGAACCACTGCCAAATAGCGGTCAATACTCATTACCGTAAGGCAGAAGATACTGGTGAACTGGTTTATACCATCCACTGTCAATACCAGCCGACAAAGAAAAGTTCCAAACGGCCAGTAAGAGATGGCATTTTGGGTGGCGAGGAAGGGCAGCCCTAACATAAAAAGAACGTCTGCCACTGCGAGATTCAGAATGTAGATGTTTGTTACTGTCTTCATCTTGGCATAACGGAGGACAACATAGATGACGAGAGTATTCCCACTCAGTCCAATGGCACAAACTAGCAAATAAATAAAAGGGATGAGGACAGAGCTCATTGTTGACATTGTAGGTTCCACCAGTGTTTCATTACAAGTCACATTTTTGCACATTGTTAGGTTGATGTCCCTCACCCCTGTCTCTAAGACAGAAGCCATTGGGAGAGATACGGGTTCCATGGTTAATAGATTATGATCTTCCTTAAGATATTGAGATCAGCAACATCACTGCAAAACAAAGAGGAGAGATGTGTGAATGGCAGAACACGAGAATGTCAAAATCAGAAAATAGAAATAGCTAGAAAACTGACAAGTAACTAAAATAATACTGCCCTCCATGTACAAGAATATAACTACTATAATACTACCCCTTTGTACAAGAATATAACTACTATAATACTGCCCCCTATGTACAAGAATATAACTACTATAATACTACTCCTATGTACAAGAATATAACTACTATAATACTACTCCTATGTACAAGAATATAACTACTATAATACTGCTCCTATGTACAAGAATATAACTACTATAATACTACCCCTTTGTACAAGAATATAACTACTATAATACTGCCCCCTATGTACAAGAATATAACTACTATAATATTGCTCCTATGTACAAGAATATAACTACTATAATACTACCTCCTATGTACAAGAATATAACTACTATAATACTACTCCTATGTACAAGAATATAACTACTATAATACTACCCCTTTGTACAAGAATATAACTACTATAATACTGCCCCCTATGTACAAGAATATAACTACTATAATACTGCTCTTATATACAAGAATATAACTACTATAATACTACTCCTATGTACAAGAATATAACTACTATAATACTACCCCTTTGTACAAGAATATAACTACTATAATACTGCCCCCTATGTACAAGAATATAACTACTATAATACTACTCCTATGTACAAGAATATAACTACTATAATATTACCCCTTTGTACAAGAATATAACTACTATAATACTACCCCTATGTACAAGAATATAACTACTATAATACTGCTCCTATGTACAAGAATATAACTACTATAATACTACCCCTTTGTACAAGAATATAACTACTATAATACTGCCCCCTATGTTCAAGAATATAACTACTATAATACTGCCCCTATGTACAAGAATATAACTACTATAATACTGCCCCCTATGTACAAGAATATAACTACTATAATATTGCTCCTATGTACAAGAATATAACTACTATAATACTGCTCCTATGTACAAGAATATAACTACTATAATACTACTCCTATGTACAAGAATATAACTACTATAATACTACCTCCTATGTACAAGAATATCCTACTAATATTATAAATGTGAAAGTTTGTGTGTTTGGATGTTTGTGAGTTTGGATGTTTGTTCCTCAATCACGCTAAAACGCCTGGACGGATTTGCGTGCAATTTTCCACAAACATAGTTTTCCCTCAGGATTGAGTCACAGGCTACGTTTGGTGCCACTAAACAACATGGCTTCCTAGCAGGAGACTCACAAAAGCAGGACTCCTAGCCCCAGCTATAGACTCACACACACTGCCTGGCATTTCCTGCCTCAACCTGCCTGCACACTCCTTACTGTCACCTCAGGAGTAGCCCTCACTCTACTCACTCACATTTACATATAGCTTTCCACTATACATACACAATACAACACATCACATTGTAATTACATGTATCTCCTATCACTGCTATATACAGTGCCTGATACATATATACTCCTGTACACAGGCTGTATATACTATATAATTACATGTATTACCTATCACTGCTATATACAGTACCTGATACATATATACTCCTGTACACAGGCTGTATATACTATATAATTACATGTATCTCCTATCACTGCTATATACAGTGCCTGATACATATATACTCCTGTACACAGGCTGTATATACTATATATTACATGTATTACCTATCACTGCTATATACAGTGCCTGATACATATATACTCCTGTACACAGGCTGTATATACTATATAATTACATGTATCTCCTATCACTGCTATATACAGTGCCTGATACATATATACTCCTGTACACAGGCTGTATATACTATGTAATTACATGTATCTCCTATCACTGCTATATACAGTACCTGATACATATATACTCCTGTACACAGGCTGTATATACTATATATTACATGTATTACCTATCACTGCTATATACAGTGCCTGATACATATATACTCCTGTACACAGGCTGTATATACTATATAATTACATGTATCTCCTATCACTGCTATATACAGTACCTGATACATATATACTCCTGTACACAGGCTGTATATACTATATATTACATGTATCTCCTATCACTGCTATATACAGTACCTGATACATATATACTCCTGTACACAGGCTGTATATACTATATAATTACATGTATCTCCTATCACTGCTATATACAGTACCTGATACATATATACTCCTGTACACAGGCTGTATATACTATATATTACATGCATTACCTATCACTGCTATATACAGTGCCTGATACATACTGTATATACTCCTGTACACAGGCTGTATATACTATATAATTACATGTATCTCCTATCACTGCTATATACAGTACCTGATACATATATACCCCTGTACACAGGTTGTATATACTATATAATTACATGTATCTCCTATCACTGCTATATACAGTACCTGATACATATATACTCCTGTACACAGGCTGTATATACTATATAATTACATGTATTACCTATCACTGCTATATACAGTGCCTGATACATATATACTCCTGTACACAGGCTGTATATACTATATATTACATGTATTACCTATCACTGCTATATACAGTACCTGATACATATATACTCCTGTACACAGGCTGTATATACTATATATTACATATATTACCTATCACTGCTATATACAGTGCCTGATACATACTGTATATACTCCTGTACACAGGCTGTATATACTATATAATTACATGTATCTCCTATCACTGCTATATACAGTACCTGATACATATATACTCCTGTACACAGGCTGTATATACGATATATTACATGTATCTCCTATCACTGCTATATACAGTACCTGATACATATATACTCCTGTACACAGGCTGTATAACACATCACATTGTCTGTATCACAACATACACAATATAACACATCAAACCACATTTGCTAGCCCACCAAACTTTTTAAAGCACTTTTACAGTTTCACACGTCTGTGTCCGCCCAATACTCAACTCACCGCAGACGAAGTCGCGGGTAAAAGCTAGTAACTACTATAATACTGCTCCTATGTACAAGAATATAACTACTATAATACTGCCCCCTATGTACAAAAATATAACTACTATAATACTGCTCCTATGTACAAGAATATAACTACTATAATACTACTCCTATGTACAAGAATATAACTACTATAATACTACTCCTATGTACAAGAATATAACTACTATAATACTGCTCCTATGTACAAGAATATAACTACTATAATACTGCTCCTATGTACAAGAATATAACTACTATAATACTGCTCCTATGTACAAGAATATAACTACTATAATACTGCCCCCTATGTACAAGAATATAACTACTATAATACTGCCCCCTATGTACAAGAATATAACTACTATAATACTACTCCTATGTACAAGAATATAACTACTATAATACTACTCCTATGTACAAGAATATGACTACTATAATACTGCTCCTATGTACAAGAATATAGCTACTATAATACTGCTCCTATGTACAAGAATATAACTACTATAATACTACTCCTATGTACAAGAATATAACTACTATAATACTGCCCCCTATGTACAAGAATATAACTACAATAATACTACTCCTATGTACAAGAATATAACTACTATAATACTACTCCTATGTACAAGAATATAACTACTATAATACTGCTCCTATGTACAAGAATATAACTACTATAATACTGCTCCTATGTACAAGAATATAACTACTATAATACTGCTCCTATGTACAAGAATATAACTACTATAATACTGCCCCCTATGTACAAGAATATAACTACTATAATACTGCCCCCTATGTACAAGAATATAACTACTATAATACTACTCCTATGTACAAGAATATAACTACTATAATACTACTCCTATGTACAAGAATATAACTACTATAATACTGCTCCTATGTACAAGAATATAACTACTATAATACTGCCCCCTATGTACAAGAATATAACTACTATAATACTGCCCCCTATGTACAAGAATATAACTACTATAATACTACTCCTATGTACAAGAATATAACTACTATAATACTACTCCTATGTACAAGAATATGACTACTATAATACTGCTCCTATGTACAAGAATATAGCTACTATAATACTGCTCCTATGTACAAGAATATAACTACTATAATACTACTCCTATGTACAAGAATATAACTACTATAATACTGCCCCCTATGTACAAGAATATAACTACAATAATACTACTCCTATGTACAAGAATATAACTACTATAATACTACTCCTATGTACAAGAATATAACTACTATAATACTGCTCCTATGTACAAGAATATAACTACTATAATACTGCTCCTATGTACAAGAATATAACTACTATAATACTGCTCCTATGTACAAGAATATAACTACTATAATACTGCCCCCTATGTACAAGAATATAACTACTATAATACTGCCCCCTATGTACAAGAATATAACTACTATAATACTACTCCTATGTACAAGAATATAACTACTATAATACTACTCCTATGTACAAGAATATAGCTACTATAATACTGCTCCTATGTACAAGAATATAACTACTATAATACTACTCCTATGTACAAGAATATAACTACTATAATACTGCCCCCTATGTACAAGAATATAACTACAATAATACTACTCCTATGTACAAGAATATAACTACTATAATACTACTCCTATGTACAAGAATATAACTACTATAATACTGCTCCTATGTACAAGAATATAACTACTATAATACTGCCCCCTATGTACAAGAATATAACTACTATAATACTACTCCTATGTACAAGAATATAACTACTATAATACTGCTCCTATGTACAAGAATATAACTACTATAATACTACTCCTATGTACAAGAATATAACTGCTATAATACTGCCCATTTCTATACAGTTCCTGATTATTACTAGCAGTAGAATGTGTATATAACAGGCCTTTCTTGTATTATTATAGATCACGTTGTGTATATATATATATATATATATATATATATATATATACACACTGCAGCTTCACAGGCAGGATGTTGAAAGCTGCAGAAGAGAATGTGAACATAACACAATTCCACCATTATGATGTGGTATTAGAGAGCACCCTGGTCGCCTCTTCTATTCCTCTTATAGGCAGCAGATTCCTAAATCTGTATTCATGCTGTAAAACTGAACATCTGCTCAGTGAAGCCTCCATCCTCGTAGCAATAGCAGATATCTGCTTATGTGTTGTCTCACAAAGGGGAATCAGTGTCATTAACTATAAAAATTCACTGCGGGAGACTGATGTAAAAGAAGAGATGAAAGTGCCTGAGCAGTCCATAGAGTGCGAGTTATGTGCAGGCGCCACAATGATTAGCAATGCTTCACCTCTGCCTTTTTACCATATTGACTCTGTTCTACCTCAATTTATTATCTCTGTAATCTCTGTACTGTGACATCACTGTGTGTATTATCCCTGGACTGTGACATCACTGTGTGTATTATCCTGTACTGTGACATCACTGTGTGTATTATCCTGTACTGTGACATCACTGTGTGTATTATCTCTGTACTGTGACATCACTGTGTGTATTATCCCTGGACTGTGACATCACTGTGTGTATTATCCCTGTACTGTGACATCACTGTGTGTATTATCCCTGTACTGTGACATCACTGTGTATTATCTCTGTACTGTGACATCGCTGTGTGTATTATCCCTGTACTGTGACATCGCTGTGTGTATTATCTCTGTACTGTGACATCGCTGTGTGTATTATCCCTGTACTGTGACATCACTGTGTGTATTATCCTGTACTGTGACATCACTGTGTGTATTATCCTGTACTGTGACATCACTGTGTGTATTATCTCTGTACTGTGACATCACTGTGTGTATTATCCCTGTACTGTGACATCACTGTGTGTATTATCCCTGTACTGTGACATCACTGTGTGTATTATCCCTGTACTGTGACATCACTGTGTGTATTATCCCTGTACTGTGACATCACTGTGTGTATTATCTCTGTACTGTGACATCACTGTGTGTATTATCCTGTACTGTGACATCACTGTGTGTGTATTATCCTGTACTGTGACATCACTGTGTGTATTATCTCTGTACTGTGACAACACTGTGTGTATTATCCCTGTACTGTGACATCACTGTGTGTATTATCCCGGTACTGTGACATCACTGTGTGTATTATCCTGTACTGTGACATCACTGTGTGTATTATCCCGGTACTGTGACATCACTGTGTGTATTATCTCTGTACTGTGACATCACTGTGTGTATTATCTCTGTACTGTGACATCACTGTGTGTATTATCCCTGTACTGTGACATCACTGTGTGTATTATCCCTGTACTGTGACATCACCGTGTGTATTATCTCTGTACTGTGACATCACCGTGTGTATTATCCTGGACTGTGACATCACTGTGTGTATTATCTCTGTACTGTGACATCACTGTGTGTATTATCCTGTACTGTGACATCACTGTGTGTATTATCCCTGTACTGTGACATCACTGTATTATCTCTGTACTGTGACATCACTGTGTGTATTATCCCTGTACTGTGACATCACTGTGTGTATTATCCTGTACTGTGACATCACTGTGTTTATTACCCCTGTACTGTGACATCACTGTGTGTATTATCCCTGTACTGTGACATCACTGTGTGTATTATCTCTGTACTGTGACATCACTGTGTGTATTATCCCTATACTGTGACTATTACCTGTTATGTATCTGTAGGGCCCGTCTCTTCTCTCTATATACTGTATGATATATATAGTAGGTATACACTGCCATCCTATGAGTATTCTCTCCAGTTCCCCAGTGTGTTACTATAGTGTGCGCCCGCTCGCCGTCCCCTCTTCCCAGCCATGTACGTATCAGACAAATAATGGCGTTTTCCGCTGGAGACCATGTAACAATAAGACGCATTCATCCCAAATGTTAATCAGCTCAAAATTGCTGACTTGGCAGCGTTTCATGGCGGAGAATCGGGCACATGTGAGGGTTTCTCGTCTGCGCTGGCAACATAAGAACATGAAAGGACGGTTATGTATCAGAGCCCATTGCCACTCAGTGTGAGCCCGTTCCACTTTCCCTAATTGCTTCTCCCAAGCTCGCCCGCCTGACGCTCCTCTTACCGCGTGCTCAGCCCACTCACTCCCGGCGTTTCATCGCTATCCCCAATCACTTTCCTATCTGCTGGGGTCACTAAGTTTTTAGATAAATCTTCTTTTTTTCGTATCATATAAAAGATAATTTTTTTCATGCTCAATTCTACATGCAAGGACAGTAAAGTGGGTGGAACGCGCCGCGACGGAGCAGACGTTAGACGGCGATTCATGTTATTTTTTTGTAAGAAGCCGACTGAGAAAATTGCTACTTTGATAGCGGTGAAAATTTCAATAGACAATTTTGGAAATTGCCGGACTACGGTATAGTCAGCTCATAGATGGGGACAAAAATTAACCATTTTGGGACCGCTGAACGTTTTGGTCAAGTATTGGGCAGATCTTACCACCCAGTCTAGAAGATATAAGGCTGGTCAGACTATGGGGTAAAGACGCGCCCAACCCTCAGGCCACTATAGGATGCATTATGGGGGAGTCCGGATTTGTTACCCCGAACACCCGACCTCCAGTTCTTTCACCTTTGTCACTTTTTGGATGTTCTATAAAATCTCATCTTGTAGGACTGACGGTCCAGAGAGTCCGGACATGGCAGAGGGCCTCCATCTCTCAGGGTTTGATGACAGAGATGTCATTTCCAGCTACTTTGCTCCCTTCGATCGATGGTTCTCTGTCACGTTCCTTTAGGCTTATGTCAGCAAATTACTTACCTCTATAAACAGACTGAGATCAATAAGAAGATGAGAGATGGAGAAACATCAGGTTTTATCTCCACAGAACTGATTATGGGAAAGCGCAATATACCTGAGGGAGCGAATCCAATATAACAAGTCCATGAGGAAGCCGAGGAGCAAAGAGAGAAGAAGACCCCGCAACATAAAGGTCCTATACTATCCCTGTACTGTGACATCACTGTGTGTATTATCTCTGTACTGTGACATCACTGTGTGTATTATCCCTGTACTGTGACATCACTGTGTGTATTATACCTGTACTGTGACATCACTGTGTGTATTATCCCTGTACTGTGACATCACCGTGTGTATTATCCTGTACTGTGACATCACCGTGTGTATTATCTCTGTACTGTGACATCACCGTGTGTATTATCCCTGTACTGTGACATCACCGTGTGTATTATCCTGTACTGTGACATCACCGTGTGTATTATCTCTGTACTGTGACATCACCGTGTGTATTATCTCTGTACTGTGACATCACTGTGTGTATTATCCTGTACTGTGACATCACTGTGTGTATTATCCTGTACTGTGACATCACTGTGTGTATTATCTCTGTACTGTGACATCACTGTGTGTATTATCCCTGTACTGTGACATCACTGTGTGTATTATCCTGTACTGTGACATCACTGTGTGTATTATCCTGTACTGTGACATCACTGTGTGTATTATCCCTGTACTGTGACATCACTGTGTGTATTATCTCTGTACTGTGACATCACTGTGTGTATTATCCTGTACTGTGACATCACTGTGTGTATTATCCTGTACTGTGACATCACTGTGTGTATTATCCTGTACTGTGACATCATTGTGTGTATTATCCTGTACTGTGACATCACTGTGTGTATTATCCCTGTACTGTGACATCGCTGTGTGTATTATCCTGTACTGTGACATCACTGTGTGTATTATCCCTGTACTGTGACATCACTGAGTGTATTATCCTGTACTGTGACATCACTGTGTGTATTATCTCTGTACTGTGACATCACTGTGTGTATTATCTCTGTACTGTGACATCACTGTGTGTATTATCTCTGTACTGTGACATCACTGTGTGTATTATCCTGTACTGTGACATCGCTGTGTGTATTATCCCTGTACTGTGACATCACTGTGTGTATTATCTCTGTACTGTGACATCACTGTGTGTATTATCTCTGTACTGTGACATCACTGTGTGTATTATCTCTGTACTGTGACATCACTGTGTGTATTATCTCTGTACTGTGACATCACTGTGTGTATTATCTCTGTACTGTGACATCTCTGTGTGTATTATCCTGTACTGTGACATCACTGTGTGTATTATCCCTGTACTGTGACATCACTGTGTGTATTATCCCTGTACTGTGACATCACTGTGTGTATTATCTCTGTACTGTGACATCACTGTGTGTATTATCCTGTACTGTGACATCACTGTGTGTATTATCCTGTACTGTGACATCACTGTGTGTATTATCCCTGTACTGTGACATCACTGTGTGTATTATCCCTGTACTGTGACATCACTGTGTGTATTATCCCTGTACTGTGACATCACTGTGTGTATTATCTCTGTACTGTGACATCACTGTGTGTATTATCTCTGTACTGTGACATCACTGTGTGTATTATCCCTGTACTGTGACATCACTGTGTGTATTATCCTGTACTGTGACATCACTGTGTGTATTATCTCTGTACTGTGACATCACTGTGTGTATTATCTCTGTACTGTGACATCACTATACACTTTACCAGTGAGTGACATGAGCCTCACATTATTAGCAGACCAGTATTGGGGAGACCTTCCATGTACTAGGACACCTCTGTATTGTATATTGGACAGGGATAAGTCTTGTGTTGTGACAAGGCCTGGTGTTGTGCTTCGGTACATTATACAGTTTCTATCTGTGCTATGGCGCCTCCTCCCTTTATTATAGGGTACAGCAGTGTTAGTCCTCTGTGATCCTATGGGGAACCTCTGGAACTGTTTGGGTCATGGACCTCCATTCTGCCCAACCCCATGGACCTCACATCTCTTGGGCCCTCATAGTATAGAGAATATTTCTTAGGTCACCATGGACCCTCCTGAGCCCGGCGTACCCTGAATTCCTTGTCACCGTCCCTGACTACAGGCCCCGGCCTTCCTCGCTCTCATCCCTGTCATGTACATTTCCTTTATGGACATCCAGGCCTTATCTTCTACGTTATTTATTATGGGACCGGTCAGTAGGGATGTAATAAAAGCTTTGGAAGAGAGAGCAAGGGAAAATGACGTCTAAAATTAGATTTGCAGCAGTAATTCGGGGAAGCGAGCGCACTTTTCAAGGAATTGTCCATTTGTCCATGAAGTGTAATGATAGAATGTAAGAGAACCTATAAATATTACTGGGCAGAGCTTTCAGATGGAATAATTGCGAAGTAGTAATATTCTGTAATGTAACCGCACGCCTCAGCGCACCGCCAGCAAGGGTCCAAAGAGCGAGAGTCAGCGGCCACCGGGCCGAGCCAAGAACACAAGACTTCATTAGTCACCGTAGGACTATTGTTTGCACAAGTACACACACACAGTGCTGCGCTTAACAGGGTAGTCACTGACACAAAATGAAAACTTAAAAGGCAACTCCACCCACTCCTAATGCGGTATTAATATAGCTGTGGTTTACCTAAACAGCTACGGTAACCATTTCTTCACTCATGAAGAAAATCCATTATATACATACACACAGTGATGTCACAGTACAGGATAATACACAAAGTGATGTCACAGTACAGAGATAATACACACAGTGATGTCACAGTACAGGATAATACACACAGTGATGTCACAGTACAGAGATAATACACACAGTGATGTCACAGTACAGGGATAATACACACAGTGATGTCACAGTACAGGATAATACACATAGTGATGTCACAGTACAGAGATAATACACATAGTGATGTCACAGTACAGGGATAATACACACAGTGATGTCACAGTACAGAGATAATACACACACAGTGATGTCACAGTACAGGATAATACACACAGTGATGTCACAGTACAGGGATAATACACACAGTGATGTCACAGTACAGGGATAATACACACAGTGATGTCACAGTACAGAGATAATACACACAGTGATGTCACAGTACAGGGATAATACACACAGTGATGTCACAGTACAGGGATAATACACACAGTGATGTCACAGTACAGAGATAATACACACAGTGATGTCACAGTACAGGGATAATACACAGTGATGTCACAGTACAGAGATAATACACACAGTGATGTCACAGTACAGGGATAATACACACAGTGATGTCACAGTACAGGGATAATACACACAGTGATGTCACAGTACAGGGATAATACACACAGTGATGTCACAGTACAGGGATAATACACACAGTGATGTCACAGTACAGGGATAATACACACAGTGATGTCACAGTACAGGGATAATACACACAGTGATGTCACAGTACAGAGATAATACACACAGTGATGTCACAGTACAGGATAATACACACAGTGATGTCACAGTACAGGATAATACACACAGTGATGTCACAGTACAGAGACAATACACACAGTGATGTCACAGTACAGGGATAATACACACAGTGATGTCACAGTACAGAGATAATACACAGTGATGTCACAGTACAGGATAACACACACAGTGATGTCACAGTACAGGATAATACACACAGTGATGTCACAGTACAGGATAATACACACAGTGATGTCACAGTACAGGGATAATACACACAGTGATGTCACAGTACAGAGATAATACACACAGTGACAGGGATAATACACACAGTGATGTCACAGTACAGGGATAATACACAGTGATGTCACAGTACAGAGATAATACACACAGTGATGTCACAGTACAGAGATAATACACACAGTGATGTCACAGTACAGGGATAATACACACAGTGATGTCACAGTACAGAGATAATACACACAGTGATGTCACAGTACAGGGATAATACACACAGTGATGTCACAGTACAGGGATAATACACACAGTGATGTCACAGTACAGGGATAATACACAGTGATGTCACAGTACAGAGATAATACACACAGTGATGTCACAGTACAGGATAATACACAAAGTGATGTCACAGTACAGGATAATACACACAGTGATGTCACAGTACAGGATAATACACACAGTGATGTCACAGTACAGGGATAATACACAGTGATGTCACAGTACAGAGATAATACACACAGTGATGTCACAGTACAGGATAATACACACAGTGATGTCACAGTGCAGAGATAATACACACAGTGATGTCACAGTACAGAGATAATACACATAGTGATGTCACAGTACAGTATAATACACACAGTGATGTCACAGTACAGAGATAATACACACAGTGATGTCACAGTGCAGAGATAATACACACAGTGATGTCACAGTACAGGGATAATACACACAGTGATGTCACAGTACAGAGATAATACACACAGTGATGTCACAGTACAGGGATAATACACACAGTGATGTCACAGTACAGAGATAATACACACAGTGATGTCACAGTACAGAGATAATACACACAGTGATGTCACAGTACAGAGATAATACACACAGTGATGTCACAGTACAGGGATAATACACACAGTGATGTCACAGTACAGAGATAATACACACAGTGATGTCACAGTACAGAGATAATACACACAGTGATGTCACAGTACAGAGATAATAGTATACGTGTCTCCTAGAATAGATATTGCACACAGTAGTATAAGGGCTCCATAGTAACACAATGACTTTTACATGCTGAGTCTATTGTCATCAGTAACTGTGTCTTATATACAAGTGCAGTCGGGCTCTCTTACTTGTTGGGCCCCATATACATTTCTATACTTGCTGCGTTGATAAATTGCTGATACACCCACTACTAAACCAGACAACTCTTTTAAAAGGCGTTGTCCAATTTTTACAACCCCTGGATGCAAGTGTTCATCTTTCCTGCAGCACCCCCACAGGGCAAGTGAAGCATTACACCATTAAACTCAATTCATGTAAGGCCTAGACTTTCAGTTATTCATTCAACTGAGAGAGTCACACTTGGATGTGTGAACAGGAATCCTTCTCCATTAAGTAGAACCTAATAATGTATTTTGTAATCCCGACAACCCCCTGTAAGTGAGCAGCTTTGATTCTGGTAATTCCACCTTCAAATACAATACAGCACCCCCTCAACAGCCTTAAATCCTCCGTAAACCTCTTCATCCTCCACTAAAGGTGGGATCAACATTAATATTACATGGCAAGTAATTGAAGAATGAACACAAAGCTTCAGCCGCTTCGGCTCCACGGCCCATCCCGGGGCCAGAACCACAAGCGTGCGCAGCCATTGTTTCCAGGGCTCGGATTAGAGGTAAAGGTTTTATACTAATCTTGTCCTGGAGCGTAATGTGCGTTGTGTTGTGTGCCAAGCTCCATAGAGACTTCGCTTATCTGCTCCACGATAATTAGATTACTTCCCTATGATCGGGCGCACGTCGTAAGGTAACCGATAGCTAACTTTTTGTATTAGTTAAAACTTTTTGTCATTGAACTTTTTTGGCAAAGAAATCCAAGAAATTCGAAAACAAATGTGTTTCTAGGGCATTGCCTGGTCATAGAGAGAACTCGGCAGCCTTAGAGCTGCACAGTTCTCTCTAGTGCCCCCTTGCTCTCGTTTCTATAACAGGCGTAGTGAGGAAACCAAAAGCAGGACCATCTATGTTTATGCTCATACTGAAGCCTAAAGAGGTTTCTAACCCCTAGACCGCATGTATGTAGCATTAACGCTTCCACCGCCCCCACTGGGAATCTTACAATGAAGCCTTTGACTGCCATAGACCACCTATTCAATGCCCTTGACTATTAATCCTTCCTCGCCTAAGGCTAACATGACGGCTGAGACCAATCGCTGGCCTCAGAGGTCGTTGGCCAAAAATTGGTGATGTCACTCAAATACATAACTGGAACCCCATACTAATACAGGAAAGAACACCTTGCAGAATTCTCACGGTCTACAACGTATCGCAGTCGGAATCAGTCGGCTCGGTCTGCTGCGAAAGGTGAGCAATTTATTACCTGTTAACCCAAATGTTACATAAATGATATTTTAGCAATCACACTATTTTTTATGGCATTTAAAGGGCAGTAAGGCCGCTGCTTCTTTTATGTCTCATCCTTCAGTTCCTCCCTCTCTTATATCAGGGCTATAACTATCACCTGTGATTTACGGAAGCGTTTCGAGACATCAGCCTGTGGATCTGCGAATATGATGAGGACATCAACTTCATGTCATGTTATGGTTTACGACTCTCTGCCCTCTAGTGGCCACTGCCTGCATGTGCTACAAGCGCAATCGTGAAGCCTGTGGATGTGGGCACAGAGGAAAGTTACAGATTCTGGAAAAAGTTTTCCCCTGGTATCGGATGCGTCTCAAACAGTAAGAGGCAAAATATCGAAATACTGAAAATTTTTGGTCCAAATTGACATGTCCCAAAAATTGCCTAAAGAAAATCTCCTGACAGAGGAGGTGAAATGTCACGACTCACGCACGTGAAATAAATCCACATTGATATTGTCACTGTGTTGTGGGAAGGGTGTTCTTTATTCCTTTATTTATTTCCATAGAAGATTTTCTTTGGCTTCCATCTGTCTAAGGCCCAGTTCACATTTGTGTTCGGGTTGCAAAGAGAAAAGTGTTGATTTTTCATGCGGAGACGGGAACGGAATGGACTGAATGCAGATGCGAACCGGGGCTAAGCAGTGCTGCAGGAGATAGATAGATAGATAGATAGATAGATGATAGATAGATAGATATGAGATAGATAGATAGATAGATAGATAGATAGGAGATAGATAGATAGATAGATAGATAGATAGATAGATAGGAGATAGATAGATAGATAGATAGATAGATAGATGATAGATAGATAGATAGATAGATAGATAATAGATAGATAGATAGATAGATAGATAGATAGATAGATAGATAGATAGATAGGAGATAGATAGATAGATAGATAGATAGATAGATAGATAGGAGATAGATAGATAGATAGATAGATAGATAGGAGATAGATAGATAGATAGATAGATAGATAGATAGATAATAGATAGATAGATAGATAGATAGATAGATAGATAGGAGATCTATCCTGTATATCTAACATCTGCCTCTCTCTCCATATGCATTAATATCTATCCATCTATCAATCTACTCATCTATCCAGCAATCCATCCAATATCTATCTATCTATATATCATATATCCATCCATCTCTCCATCCATCTCTCTATCTATCTCCTATCTATCATCTATCTATCTATCTATCTATCTATCTATCTATCTCCTATCTATCTATCTATCTATCTATCTATCTATCTATCTATCTCCTATCTATCTATCATCTATCTATCTATCTATCTATCTATCTATCTATCTATCCATCTCCTATCTATCTATCTATCTATCTATCTATCTATCTATCTCCTATCTATCTATCTATCTATCTATCTATCTATCTATCCATCTCCTATCTATCTATCTATCTATCTATCTATCTATCTCCTATCTATCTATCTATCTATCTATCTTTCCATCCATCTCTCCATCCATCTATCCATCCTTCCATCCATCCATCCAATATCTATCTATCTATATATCATATATCCATCCATCTCTCCATCCATCTCTCCATCCATCTATCTATCTATCTATCTATCTATCTATCTATCTATCCTTCCATCTCCTATTTATCCATCCACCCATTGCCTCCCTCTTTGTCAGACTAGTGGGGCTCATGTCCGCCGCTTGTCTGCCTTCTATGGGATTAATGGATTCCAGCGGTCGGATAATGAATGGCCTTTTGTGTCCTGTGCGCTGACACTGCCCCCTCTCCTCGGCTGGCGGTGATAGGTGGAGTAGTCATGGCCGCCCGGTTGCTGGAGAGACTCTACACCCCGCAGCTTCCCATTGACTGAGATTCCATGTTACTAGGCTACTGTCCAAATGCTGAATTTCCAGAAGACAAGCGGCGTCTCCTGCGGCAGCTGCTGCTCTCCGCCGTCAGTCTGAGCTATGCCCAATATTTATTCTGCTCTCAGCCTGAGGCTTCACCCTCTGGACTATCCAGGGGCCGTCAATTATTAACCGGGCAGATCTGGGCACCAGCGGGACAGCCATGGAAATGCTGATTGTCTCCTGGTTAACCCCCTACTGCCCACACTGCTGCATTCCAGGACAGCGACTATAGGGGGCACTACAAATCACAGCAATGGCCGGGTACCAGAGGAATGATACCAGGATCACCTTCCTGCACTGTAGTACTAAGCAAATGTACACACCATTCAGGAGTCTAGGAAAGCTGAGTGATCGTCTTTACAGCTACTAGAGGGGTTCACCACCCAAATCTGCCTGGATGTTCAGACCCAGTTGTCAGTCCTGAGTCCTAATCCTTAGCTATTCACCCAGCTTTCCCAGAGTCTGTCTAGGTATACAGCGCAGGATATATTACTGTGCAACGAGGCTGAGAGAGCATGCAGGACTCGGGAAAAGCTGGGTGGTCACTCTTATTGTTGACATCTGCTAGGGGAGATGTAGACGTCAACAATAAGATAAGATAAGAAACAACTGAATATGGAATCACAGTTATAGAGAGAGGGGATGTGCAGTCTGGTGAACTACAACTCCCAGCAGGCACTGGCCGCAGAGAGCGCAATGGCAGATAATAAGTCACTGCAAGTAGGGACGGAAAATAAAGCAATAACTAGAGAAATATCCCCTCGTATAAGGCAGAAAGTAGGGGGGCCGTCTCTGCTAGTCACCCCTGGAATATAAAGTGTATAGGAAGAGAGGCTGGGGCTGGTGCCAGGAGTAACAACAGGGGGACAGGCAGGAGGGGAGTAATGTACGGCCGGGGGACAGGGGATACAGCAACAAGTGGAACTGGGAAAACTGACAGTCAGGTCTGGGGGTGCATACAGGTAAGATTAGGGGGTACAGCCAGGATTAGGAGAACAGGTAAAGCCAGGATTAGGGGTGCAGGTACAGCCAGGATTAGGGGCACAGGTAAAGCCAGGATTAGGGGTGCAGCTACAGCCAGGATTAGGGGTGCAGGTACAATCAGGATTAGGGGTGCAGGTACAGCCAGGATTAGGGGTACAGGTACAGCCAGGATTAGTGGCACAGGTACAGCCAGGATTAGTGGCACAGGTACAGCCAGGATTAGGGGTGCAGGTACAGCCAGGATTAGTGGCACAGGTACAGCCAGGATTAGGGGCGCAGGTACAGCCAGGATTAGGGGCACAGGTACAGCCAGGATTAGAGGTGCAGGTACAGCCAGGATTAGGGGCACAGGTACAGCCAGGATTAGAGGTGCAGGTACAGCCAGGATTAGGGGTACAGGTAAAGCCAAGATTAGGGGTGCAGGTACAGCCAGGATTAGGGGTGCAGGTACAGCCAGGATTAGGGGTACAGGTAAAGCCAAGATTAGGGGTGCAGGTACAGCCAGGATTAGGGGTGCAGGTACAGCCAGGATTAGGGGTGCAGGTACAGCCAGGATTAGGGGCACAGGTACAGCCAGGATTAGGGGTGCAGGTACAGCCAGGATTAGGGGCGCAGGTACAGCCAGGATTAGGGGTGCAGGTACAGCCAGGATTAGGGGTGCAGGTACAGCCAGGATTAGGGGTGCAGGTACAGCCAGGATTAGGGGTGCAGGTACAGCCAAGATTAGAGGAACAGGTACAGCCAGGATTAGGGGCACAGGTACAGCCAGGATTAGGGGCACAGGTACAGCCAGGATTAGGGGTGCAGGTACAGCCAGGATTAGGGGTGCAGGTACAGCCAGGATTAGGGGCGCAGGTATAGCCAGGATTAGGGGTGCAGGTACAGCCAGGATTAGGGGTGCAGGTACAGCCAGGATTAGGGGTGCAGGTACAGCCAGGATTAGGGGCGCAGGTACAGCCAGGATTAGGGGTGCAGGTACAGCCAGGATTAGGGGCGCAGGTACAGCCAGGATTAGGGGTACAGGTACAGCCAGGATTAGGGGATACAGGTACAGCCAGGATTAGGGGCGCAGGTACAGCCAGGATTAGGGGTGCAGGTGCAGCCAGGATTAGGGGTGCAGGTATAGCCAGGATTAGGGGCGCAGGTATAGCCAGGATTAGGGGATACAGGTACAGCCAGGATTAGGGGTACAGGTACAGCCAGGATTAGGGGATTGGGGGGTACAGAATTATCTAAGATTTAGGGGACAGGTACAGACAGATTTTGGGGTACAGAGACAACTCAGATTTAGGATATAGGCAAAGCTAGCATTTGGGTTATAGGTACAGTCAGGATTTGAGGTTTGGACACTGCCAGGAGTATAGGTGTAGGCACATTTAGGGTTGAGATGCAACCCCAGCTCAGGGCACACACACAGGGACAGTCACGGCTAGGATTTGGGGTACAGGCACAGACAGGATTAGGGGTATGGGCAGATTTACGGCGAGCCTTCCCCTCTCTCAGGTCTCTGACTGACAGTTTTTGACTGTTTCTGACTACTCCCTCATAGCTATACCAAAGTCACAATTTGGGGTACAGACCCACACCTTATATAAACTCCAGGGGTAGACAGATTACACACCTCAGGGCACACCGCAGCCACAAACAGCTCCAGCTCTGCTACATCTGCCAGGACTACAATTCGATGTAAAGCTTGTGTCTCCCAGCTGACTGCCAGGGTCTCCCCCTCCCCATTGTAAATTTTACACGCATGAGAAGAATCGTCTATAAGACCCCTTGACCATCCTGAGGATCGGAGCCCGTCATAAAGCAGATGCCTCCAGTACGGAACCAGTGGATGTCCTGGACAGTGAAGATGTAGCAGAGTTGTAATGGTCACTATCTCCATGAGTCTGCTACGTGCACAGTGACAACATAAGCTACAAGGTTTACCAGCTCTGCTACGCAAGACCACAGACACATTACGCAAAACGACAAACTCAGCTCTGCTACATCACTGACTTACCTGGATACTTTCTTGCCTTCTCTGTTGATCTTCGTGGGTTTTCCATATTTCCATATAGACTGGTCCCAGTACAGGTAGAGACCTCTTCAGCTTCCCCTCTCACCTGTACTCAGTAGTGCAGGCTGCTTGTATAACAATGTCCCAAGTAGTGCAGCCTCGCTGGTCCTGAATAGAAGAGCAGATTGTTCTTATTCACCTCAACAGTCCTCAGTAGTGCAGGTTGTACCTGTTCACCTGTCCAGTCTGGTCCCCTTAGTCCTTAACAGCCCAGGTTCATTCGGTTCACCCTCCTTCAGTAGTGCAGTCTGCTTATATCGAACTGTCCTCAGTAGTGCAGTCTGCTTGTATTGAACTGTCCTCAGTAGTGCAGGCTACTTATTTTGAAAAGTGGAGCAGGTTAGATCATTACCTGTTTCCAGCAGTGCAGACTGATTTTACTTGTCATTAGTAGTGCAGCCTGATTCTGTACACTTGTCCTCACTAGTGCAGCCTGCTACTGAGCACTTTTCCTCAGTGGTGCAGCCTGCTTCTGCGCACCTGTCCTCTGTAGTGTAGCCTGCTTATGTGCACCTGTCTCTCACAGTCCAGGCTGCTTCTGTACAGTTGTCCTCAGTAGTGCAGTCTGCTTCTGTGCACCTGAGCTCAGTAGTGTAGCCTGCTTCTGTGCACCTATCCCCCTCAGTAGTGCAGCCGGCTTCTGTGCACCTGTCCCCCTCAGTCTAGGCTGCTTCTGTGCACCTGTCCTCAGTAGTGTAGCCTGCTTCAGTGCACTTGTCCTCAGTAGTGCAGTCTGCTTCTGTGCACCTGTCCCCCTCAGTAGTGCAGCCTGCTTCTGTGCACCTGTCCTCAGTAGTGCAGCCTGCTTCTGTGCACCTGTCCCCCTCAGTCCAGGCTGCTTCTATGCTTCTGACTCTAGGATGACTTTCAAGTCATTGTACTTGGTGTCTCCTCCTCATTGCTCCCAGATTCCTTGGCAGGGTGAGCAGTCATTCAGCCTCCACATTGTGTGTAAGCAACAGGCTGAGGATGGAGCAGTGAGCTGTGCTGCAGGACAGACTAGAAGTGAGGGGCTGAGCCCTCCAGCAGCTCCTATATGGATCAGCCCCTGCCTGTGGATGCCATCCCTCCAGTCCTCACACACACAGCTCTGCACCATAGGTTCATGCACAGCTCTGCTCGGAGTGATCCAGCCCCTGTGCTCAGGAAGGTGTGCTCTGGATAGCCACTGCCACTCAGAGGTGTCTGTCCTGGGAGAGGAGGGGGAGGGGCAGGGGCAGTGGGACTGCTAAAATGCCATCAGCCCACAGGTAGGTGCTGGTGCCAGGGACTATAGGAGACTATATGGAGAGAATTCACTACAACTCTCAGCATGCCCTGACAGCTTCTCAACTGGATGGAGAGCCACAAAGTTCACCTCTAGTTAAAGATCCTTATATCTGATGATGTCATAAGTCATAATTGTGAAAGGTGATATCCAAGTGACAATTATGTTATACTGTACACCTGAGCAGAGGTGATGTCATTCCTTATACTAGAGAGCAGTGATGTCATAACCTATATCTAAGCTATATTCATGTCATCCCTTATATCTGAACAACAGTGATGTCATCCCTTATACCTGAGCAGCAGTGATGTCATCCCTTATACCTGTGCAGCAGTGATGTCATCTCTTATACCTGAGCAGCAGTGATGTCATCTCTTATACCTGAGCTGCAGTGATGTCATCCCTTATACCTGAGAAGCAGTGATGTCATCCCTTATACCTGAACACAGTCATGTCATCCCTTATACCCGAGCAGCAGTGATGTCATCCTTTATACCTGAGCAGCAGTGATGTCATCCCTTATACCTGAGCAGAGGTGATGTCATCTCTTATACCTGAGCAGCAGTGATGTCATCCCTTATACCTGAGAAGCAGTGATGTCATCCCTTATACCTGAACACAGTCATGTCATCCCTTATACCTGAACACAGTCATGTCATCCCTTATACCCGAGCAGCAGTGATGTCATCCCTTATACCCGAGCAGCAGTGATGTCATCCTTTATACCTGAGCAGCAGTGATGTCATCCCTTATACCTGAGCAGAGGTGATGTCATCTCTTATACCTGAGCAGCAGTGATGTCATCCCTTATACCTGAGCAGCAGTGATGTCATCTCTTATACCTGAGCAGCAGTGATGTCATCCCTTATACCTGAGAAGCAGTGATGTCATCCCTTATACCTGAACACAGTCATGTCATCCCTTATACCTGAACACAGTCATGTCATCCCTTATACCCGAGCAGCAGTGATGTCATCCCTTATACCCGAGCAGCAGTGATGTAATCCTTTATACCTGAGCAGAGGTGATGTCATCTCTTATACCTGAGCAGCAGTGATGTCATCCCTCATACCTCTGCAGCAGTGATGTCATCCCTTATACCTGAGCAGCAGTGATGTCATCTCTTATACCTGAGCAGCAGTGATGTCATCCCTCATACCTCTGCAGCAGTGATGTCATCTCTTATACCTGAGCAGCAGTGATGTCATCTCTTATACCTGAGCAGCAGTGATGTCATCACTCATACCTCTGCAGCAGTGATGTCATCTCTTATACCTGAGCAGCAGTGATGTCATCTCTTATACCTGAGCAGCAGTGATGTCATCCCTCATACCTCTGCAGCAGTGATGTCATCTCTTATACCTGAGCAGCAGTGATGTCATCTCTTATACCTGAGCAGCAGTGATGTCATCCCTTATACCTGAGCAGCAGTGATGTCATCCCTTATACCTGAGCAGCAGTGATGTCATCCCTTATACCTGAGCAGCAGTGATGTCATCCCTTGTACCTGGTGCTGCAGCACCTCTAGAGGGCAGTAGTGCAGGGCTGGTGAAGGGGTAGGAGTGCAGGTATTGTAGCACCACTTGTACTCACCAGGGGTAATAGGAGACTTCAATGTAAGGAGGACTTTTCTCTCTGCAGGTTTTAGTATGGACCACATTATACTCTATGGGGTCTGCGAGTGTCTAGGGGTAACCACTTTTTAAGCAAACAGGCTCTCCAATTGTTGGGTCGCCATGTGGACCTGAACGCTAGTGTGAACCTTGCGTAAGGTAAAACCTCTTTGCATCTAGATGCTTCCGCCATGATTCCTAATGTTCTATTATTAAAGGTAAATGAGAAACGCGGCCGAGATTTCAGCAGAATGGAAGGGACCTGCTTATCTCCAGCCTCGGGGTCTCCATCTATACAGATGAGGTCAGGATTATGCGCTGGGCTCATCTGCGTAGACTTGAATTATTCGCCATCACAATGCTCCATCCGCCCAGACAGTCGCATCTTGGTCTAATTTCATGGTTGCAAACATTTGAATACAATTTGCAGAGCTGCATTGCTGCGAGGCGCTGGAATCTATTAAGATGGTATGTGACTGCGAGCTGACACAACGCGACACGACCACTGGGAGCCGCACAATCCGGCTCCAGCGAGCTTCGTATCATCAACCTAATGACATATCGCGCTTTCTTCTACATAGACTCTAGGTTACGAGCGGAGACGTGATCAGGTGCAAGATTTGAGCATTTGTAGATTGGGGAAGGCACTTATGGCTCGTACCCTGGGGCCTTGTGTAGCCATGTGAGATTCTGCCCCACTATAACTGGGGATATACATTTACTAGCCATCATTTTGGAAGCTTTGGTCACAGGGTCACTGAGCAGATATACATTAATATTAAATCTCTCTTATTTCCTCAGTCTTGCCTATATTACGGATGTTATTATCAGCATGGTTACAACATATTACGGACTGATACCTTGTATTGTACAGATTGTCATCCACTCAGAAGTGACATTGACTGAAGGGCTAGAGTTGGGCCTTGTCATATGTTAGTGGCCATGCTGTAGCCATCCTGAGATTTTCAAGACTGGTGAGAAGTCAAGTCTAACTGGATTATACGTTTGTGAATGGTAAATGTCAAGACTTGTGCCTCTGTAAGGACTGAGACTGCCAAGAACTGTGCCTAGGTAAGGAGTGGTAACGCCAAAAACTGCTCTATAAGGAGCAAGACTGGCACAAACTGTGCCAATGTAAGGAGCAAGACTGCCAAGACCTGTGCCTCTGTAGGAAGTGTAACTACCAAGAACTGGGTCTCTGTAGAGAACAAGACTCACAAGAACTGTGCCTCTGTAAGGAGTGTGACTGCCAAAAGCTGTGCACCTTTAAGGAGCGAGACTGCCTAGAACTGTGCCTCTTTAAAGACATGTAACTGCTAAGAAGTGTGCCTCTGTAAGAACTGAAACGGGTAGTTGTAAGGTCTGTAAGAAATAATATTACCAGGAACTGTATATCTGTAAGGAGTGAGAGTGCCAAGATTTGTGCCTCTGTAGGAAGTGAAACAACCAAGAACTGCGCCTCTGTAATGAACAAGACTGTCAAGAACTGTACCTCTGTAAGGAGTGAGACTGTCAAGAACTGTGCCTCTGTAAGGAGTGAGACTGTCAAGATTTGTGTCTTTGTAAGGAGTGAGACTGCCAAGATTTGTGCCTCTGTAAGGAGTGAGATTGGCGAGAACGGTGCCTTTGTTAGGAGTGAGACTGCCAAGAACTGTGCGTCTGTAAGGAGTGATACTGCCAAGATTTGTGCCTCTCTAAGGAGTGAAACTGCCAAGAACTAAGTCTTTGTAAGGAGTTAGACTGCCAAGATTTCTGTCTCTGTAAGGAGTGAGACTGCCAAGAATCTTGCCTATGTAAAGATGTGTAACTCCCAAGAAGCCTGGAAGGTGAAGGTAGTCGCAGGAGTCTAAGGGCTAGTTCACACGGGGGGCGTAAGGGCGGATTTTGGCACCGAGAGTGACGCGGGGAGCCGCGCCACTCTCGGGCCAAAACCTGCCTGCCACAACTGTCGCGGCTCCTGACAGTCGCAGCTTCCCCCTCCGGAATAGGTGCAAATGAATGTGCCTACTCCGGAGGGAGCTGCCACGAGGAGTAGAGCCGCGGAATCCGCCTGAAGAAGGGGCAGCCCGCTCATGGAAAAAAGTAGCCTGGCGGCCTCCATACACCATTGTGAGGGGGCGGATTATGACGTGGATTACGCACCATAATCTGCCCCCTCTGTGCCCGTGTGAATGAGCCCTAACAGAAACTTTTTACCTACTTGAATTGTTGATAGTCAAGGTGACAAGTGACAACTTTCAATCTTGTAAGTTTTACAAACAATGGTGGGGAACGGTTTCTGCTTTTCCAGTTCTGTAATTCCTCTTCTCCCAGTATGGCCGACTCATCCAAGTGTGAACTAAATCTATCTGATGTTTACCAAAGATGTCAGCCATTACCTTGTATCCAAAGAGACTGTCACACCAGCAGGACAAATGATGTGTGCCCAAAAAAAGTCTATTCTTTGGCAGCACCAAAGGTTGACCTCTAGGCTGAGTAAACTTGGCCTCGGCCATGCTGCGTTGATAATGAAGCCCCTTATCTGGCCGCCATATTTATCTTGCAATTGCATCAAGAAGTTACCAGGGATCTCGAAACAGAGAGAATCCAATGGTGGAAGCGAATCTGATGTTACGTAGTCTGTCAATGTACAAACAGCGTGTTGTGCCCAGTCCTGCGGGTGACGTCAGTGAGCACACATACAGGTCACAGCGGGTAGATCATTACCTGTCACACAAGCCATTGTCACACAAGTCACCCCTGGTGTTGCCTCAGTACAGGCAGGATTACATGGTATAACCTGGGTATATACTGTATATGATTCTATATGTACACGAGTTATCGCTGGAGAATGTTCCCACATTTCTGGGATCCTTTATTGACGTCTTTCTTTGTAAAGAACATTAGACATTTTCTTCCTACACTTCTTGCTGTCAGTTTATCAAGATCTTCCACTTAAAGGAGTTGGGAGAAGTAAATAACATGGACAAGATAATGAGAGAAAGGAGAATAAAGTGTACCATCTCCCATCTTATGAGACACGCGATGTTGACCTTGGCGACTATTGACCTTCATCATCCGGTGTAACCTTAAGTGAAGAATCCGTCATTTGTTGTGTCTGAATAGAACGTTTGCATGTAAAGGAATCTGAATGACACGTGTGACATGGATGGAGACAACTATAAGGACACATGGAGGAGGAAATTGAGGAATTGTGTTGTGTAAGATTTGTTCCTATCTACCACATGCTCCTGAGGACATGCCAATAAGGAATGCTCTCTTTCCCTTACTTCCAAAAACTACTAGCTAGAGATAAGCAAACCCGTTTGTAACAAGCTGGATTCTTGCAAATTTTCAAAAAATTTTGGTCAGACGTAAACTTTTTGGGTATTCGCCACCCGAGAATCATTACTGTCCCCAGGGGAAGAAATATAATAGTCAGACATTTACCTCTCCTGGGCTCTGTCTCTGCCGCTCCTTCCCAGGCATCTTTCGTTCTCTTCTTGGATGAAGTGAGAAGCTATGAGGGACCGGTGAGACCTGTGACTGGACCTCAGTGATCACATGGGCAGCTGACATCACATAGGAGACTGGAAGAGGGCCACAAGAGGAAGGGAGAAATCCTGAAAGTAGTGCCGGACGCCTTGACGGAGCCCAGAAATGCTGAGTGAAGGCGATTCTTAGTGTTCCACAACTCCCATGGGCCACAAATTATTGCAGAGAGTGACAATAGGACCTCCGGTTTGGGGAACTAAACTGGTGGATGACCTTCATGAATATTTTTGAATTTCAGGGTATTTGACCATCTCTACTCTTGGCTTTCTGCAATGTTATAGATTTCACACTGTTTGGATTCCTCACCAGTCCATCACTGGGCTCTCTGTATCTGCTGTCCCTTCCTACCAGTTGCCAACGTATACCTTCTTCCCATCCGCTACCACATAGCTCACTTTCCCTTTACCCTCCTTCCACCAGGTGCTGAGCCTTCCATGTTGAATGGAACGAAGTATGGAAGACAGATAGGAAACATAATGTCTAAGTAAAGTCATCATAGTGGTCAATGCTATATGGATATGAAAACAGAAAGAGCGGGTCCCATCTCATACCTCCAGACATCTCATACCTCCACACATCTCATACCTCCAGACATCTAATACCTCCAGAAGTCATCATAGTCATCTGGGCTGGATGGATAAGAAAGGAGAAAAACTGCAGTCAGAGACCACACCATGAAAGATGTAGCTGTACAGTACTGATCTGATTTGCAAATATGACCTTTGTAGATCAGGTAGGCGGTATAGTGGGGAGAAGTCTTGGCTTGCATAATGTAGTACTTTCAGTGGTCACCAAAGATAGAAGAGAAGACCATGTTAACCATAACCTATTTCCAAAACTCACTGATCATAGTCATGGTGAATTGGAACCTATATTTGGCTCTTGAGGTGTGTCCATTTGTTGGCAGATAGATGGTCTACTTTGATCTACTAAGGTCTACTTTGGTATGTACAACTACTTAGGTCATTAGTACATCAACCCATACGAAATAGATCCTAGTGATCAACTCTAATTGGGGTTGTCTTTACTACATCTTTGGGGCCCATTTTTGTCTCAGAGCCTTGGTCTATTGGAGGACCCTCTAGTGTGCCAGTTTGAGCCTAGTCTATGGAACATAAGGATCCAGTTGACCATACTGTCTTCTGTAGGACACCTGGTAATGTTCTGGAGGATCCATAATGGGTCTGGTGGGCCAGTCTGACTCTCCCATGCAAAACTTTACCCCGTTTCTTTGAAGTCTTTCAAAGTAACCCGGAAGATTTTAATTTCTAGCATTTTCTTCTCCCTGTAGATCAAGAAACACAAACTTCTTTGTTTCAAAAAGAGCACGACAGAGAAGAACACATCCAAAGACAATCACGTTGAAGCTGTCTGGAGAGCGTCTTTGTGTTCAATGGGTTCAGGGCTCTTGTAAATAAGGATGCTGTTGTAGTGAGATGACTCCCGAAATAGAGTCTGCGCTCAATGGATCCATAATTATATGAAGTTAATTGCCTTTAATGTGGAAACACACAAGAGACTTTGATGAACAAGAGAAGAGACACCGAAGAAAAGATCCAGAAATCCAATCCTTCCATGGAAAAGATTTGGATCCAAAAAGTTACCTGCCGGGCTTAAAGGAAGAAAAAAAACTCAAAAAGAAAATCGAACTCCATGTCGCTTATCTTTAATCGCACACCTGCTCGCTGAATGTGCGGGATGGCGGTAATTATCGGCATCGAAACTCATCAGAAGCGGAAAAGGTTCCCACCTACAGACTTCAAGGGCCCCCGAAGGATTCTGGTTACATTTAACGACTCCTTGTTCAGAATAATGAAAGTGAAATGATGGAGGAATCGTCTTGTAATCAGGCACAAGAGCCGATAAAGAGTCTGGAGTGAGACACCTTGAGGGCTCGTTCAGTCAAGGATTTCCTTCGAAATTTCTCTCGAAGTAAATGCAAACGAATTGGATCCTTGTGACCCTCGATGTCTTCTGTCTCAATGGTCAGTCTAATAGGAAGAAGGAGGGAAAGATCATCAAAATCCAGTGCTCTAGGATGATGGTAGTCAGAGATGGACTCAGGGCGCGGCCAACTGGAGAAACATGAAGGGCGAGACATGGCCTAGAACAGTGATGGTGAATCTTGTAGAGACCGAGTGCCCAAACTGCAACCCAAAGCCCCCTAAATTATCACTAAGTGCCAGCACGGAAATATATTATTATAGACCCGCAAAATACGGCCTTGTGAATGGGGCTTTACAGAGGTTTGAATGATACAAACAAGTGTGCACTGCATTTGGTATAATTTGAACAATTAGTCTTCACTTTTTACATGGCACAGATCTTTTTTCTAGTGACCGTGCAATATTATTATGACCTGTAATAATATCACATGTCTGCTATAAAACAGATACTTTGTGATATAAATAGTGAAAGGGCCCCCACACAGTACAATCTGCTCCACAACTGACCCAACACAGTACAAAATGCTCCACAGTGGCCCCCACACCGTATTCCTGTTCCACAGATGGGTGCCCACAGAGAGGGCTCTGAGTGCAACCTCCGGCACCCGTACCATAGGTTCGCCATCATGGCCCTAGACTAGTGTCCTGTACCCCAGGTGTCCTTACCCTGTACCCCAAGTGTCAATGTATCCTTACCTTGTACTCCAAGTGTCATTGTCCTGTACCCCAAGTGTCAGTATGTCATTGTCCTGTACCCCAAGTATCAGCATCTCATTATCCTGTGCCCCAAGCGTCAGCATGTCATTATCCTGTACCCCAAGTGTCAGCATCTCATTATCTTGTACCTCAAGTGTCAATGTATCCTTACTCTGTACCCCCAAGTGTCATTGTCCTGGACCTCAAGTGTCAGTGTCTAATTGTCCTATACCCCGAGAATCAGTGTCTCATTATCCCGTACCCCATGTGCCAGCAGGTTATTATCATGTAACCCACATGTCAGTTTATCATTGTCCTGTACCCCAAGTGTCAGTGTGTCACTATTCCCTCCATTTAGCCTTGTCTTCTATACCTATTAACCCCTGACTTGATCTTTCCACTTCTGTCTCTTCTGTTTTAGCCTTGACCATGTTTGCATTGATATTCAGGGTCACACATAGTCGGAGTCAGTTACCCGGCTCCACGTGCAGGTTCAGTGTTTACAAGCCTTCGCCATTGTCGGTGGATCTTCTCCACGTAGAACCTTTGGAGACATTGGACTATGAGGTTTGGCCATGTCACCGTGTCCTAGGATAAGGATCTTCTAGTATATAAGAGCTCTATCATTAGTCAGCCTGGATACAGCAGAGCCTTATGTGTTATCACAGAGCACAGCCGGTCATAATTGAACTCCGACCATGATCCTCCGCTGCCACAGCTGAACCTTTGGACGCCCAAGTCCGAATCCAACCAGAATTCTATTGTAAAAGATAATGAGAACTCGTCTTAGCTGATAACAGATAACAGTAGCTTACTCTGAACTGTAAAATACATCAAACACCGCCATACTGAGCACAGGTTATATATATCCAATATAGTGATCTGGCTTTTGCAGCCCCCTACATATATATAGAATATCATCTATTGTCAGTAGTGATTTAATGATGGCTCCCAGGTGTTATTTATAAAGGTGTTATCATCTATTGTAGCCCAGCCTGTGATGTAGATGAGGTGACTGCTACAAAAGTAATCCCTACAAAATTGGCAAGTCTCAGTCTATTATAATGCTTAGTGGTCAGAGTGAAAATTGCAGCATATAAGGTTTTAACACCGGACACCGCACTAGATCAGCGCTCTCCAATCCGACAGCTTGTAGAACTACAAGTAACAGCCAATCCTGGCCGTTTGTACTGGGAGTTTCGGTTTTGCAACAGGTTTGATATCGATGTACTAAGCCGAGTCACGTTTCCGATTTAGTCGTCCCTGTCGAATTCAGAATATTATGGAACGAAACTACTTGTAGTGTCGCCGGGAGTTGAAATGAGTCGGAAAAGAAGAAGATGAAGATATTTCATCTCATAAATACGGCAACAATCCCAAACATGAGAAAACATCACACCTGGAGCTCCCCCTAGTGGAGGCCTCAGAAACTGCAACTCACAATGGAGCTCAGTAATGACACGTTGCGTTTCAGGTTTCTACTAAACAAATATTGATTTTGGTTTCAGAAACTAAGTAAAAATGAAAAGATCAAAATGTATTTCAATTTTTTTTTACCGTCGATTTACTGTAATGTCCACAGAGGGGCGAGACGTCGCCTGCGCCCCGCCACTCACCCGTGCTCCATTGATCTCAAAGCAAACGAAAACCGTCATTGAAGTCATTGTCAATTTTCCTGCAAATGAGAAAAAATCCTTCCATAATCCAAAGTGGCTATCAGTGCCCTCCGCAGATCAATAGTGTACACCACGCCGAAATTACCTGCTGAGATCCCCGTTACTATTCACAACCTGCTCAGCCAAATGTGGAGGACGGTATTGAACCTATTCTACGGATAAACGCTCTGTCTTCGCCATTATTACCGCACTTAGACAGACATTCAAGAAAAGACCATTTGGGAAATACCTATTTTGCCCTTTGTTTGAAAGCATTTACCCATTGGCCCATTGATGTAATTCCTTAATTCACCTGCGGGGGCAGTGCAGGGAAATCCAACACCTTGCATGTTTTGCATGCATTTTTTGGCACGGTTTTTGCAAAAAAGCGGATCTTTCAGGTCCATACAGAAAAAAAAAACACAGAAAAAACTGCTTAGAAAATGGCATTGTGCACAAATAATGCATCAAAAATACTTCTGAATTCCTGAAGTAGATTTTTTCAGCCTGAAAAATACTCTGTGTTAACGTACCCATAAGCTAGGTTTCACATGAAGAGTCCATTGGGTTAAGTAAGCTCTGCTACTGCAAGAAACCATCCACAATGGAGAGATGTTGGTGCAGAATTTAATGGATAGTTGATACATTGAGATTCTACAGCATAAATTGACAAGCTTCAGTTGATCTTCCTCTGTCTTTGTCCAGCATTTGGATCTCTCCTCTAAGCAGGGGTGTATCCCTCAATGTCTCTTCTAAGCAGGGGTGTATCCCTTGATGTCTCTTCTAAACAAAGATGAATCCACCAACATCTCTTCTAAGCAGTGGTGTATCCATCAATGTATCTTCTAAGCGGAAGTGAATCCCTCAATCTCTCTTCTAAGTTGGAGTGTATTCCTTGATGTCTCTTCAAAGTAAAGGTGGATCACACAACATCTCTTCTAAGCTGGGGTGTATCCTTGATGTCTCTTCCAAGCAAAGTTGGATCCCCAGCATCTCTTCTAAGCAGGGGTATATCCAACGATGTATCTTCTAAGCAGAAATCTCTCTTCTAAGCAGAGGAGTATCCCTTGAAATTTCTTCTAAACAGAAGTGGGTCTCTAAATCTATCTTGTATGCAGGGGTGGATCCCTCAAATCTCTCTTCCAAGCAGGGGTGGATTCCTCGGTGTCTCTTTACAGCAGAGGTAGATTCTTTGATCTCTCTTCTAAGCAGGGGTGTATCCATCAATGTATGTTCTAAGCAGAGTGAATCCCTCAATCTCTCTTCTAAGTAGGGCTGTATCTCTTGAAAATTCTTCTAAGCAGAGGTGTGTCACTCTATATCTCTTGTATGCAGAGGTGGATCCCCAAGTTTCTCTTCTAAGCAGGGGAGTGTCCCTTGAAATTTCTTCTAAACAGAGTTGGGTCTCTAAATATATCTTGTATGCAGTGGTGGATCTCTCAAATCTCTCTTCTAAGCAGGGGAGTGTCCCTTGAAATTTCTTCTAAACAGAGGTGGGTCTCTAAATATATCTTGTATGCAGGGGTGGATCCCTCAAATCTCTCTTCCAAGCAGGGGTGGATTCCTCGGTGTCTCTTTACAACAGAGGTAGATTCTTTGATCTCTCTTCTAAGCAGGGGTGTATTCATCAATGTATGTTCTAAGCAGAGTGAATCCCTCAATCTCTCTTCTAAGTAGGGCTGTATCCCTTGAAATTTCTTCTAAGCAGAGGTGGGTCACTCTATATCTCTTGTATGCAGAGGTGGATCCCCCAAATCTCTCTTCCAAGCAAGGGTGAATCCCTCGGTGACTCTTTACAGCAAAGGTAGATCCCTCAATCTCTCTTCTAATCAGGGGTGGATCCCTTGAATCTCTCTTCTAAGCATGGGAGGATTCCTCAAACTGTCTTCTAAGCAGGGGTGGAACCATAGGCTACTGATCCCCAAAGTAAATGCCAGTAGTCACACCCATGGCTATGGCAATACGTTGACTGTATTCCAAGGCTATCCTGTTACAATAGTGTAGACACATACACACCCATAATTTCCTAACCTTTGCTCCAAACCCATCAACAAAGATCATGGATGGAAGTTACATTAGATGTCGACCTTCTGACATATTTGGAGTTTTCTTTTTGAGAATTCCAGTCTGAAGAGGAAGACGGATCTGTTTGCAATAGCCGAATCTTCATTGCTATGGTAATAATATTCTCTGCCACTCTTCTGTCAGAGACATCAATAGCGGCTTCACATCTTCACAAGGAACAGGGTAATTTAGAGTAGTATCCCGGAGCCCCCCTCCCCCCACATGATGATCTATGGAGATGGTTGGAGAGAAGATTTGGGTGCACTTATCCCAGACATCTCCATTCTGCATTACATGAGCTGCGCCCTCGCTTACTGGTTACACTTACAAGTCATGTTTCCAGATATGCAGCGTCGGTCTGAATATACATCAGAGAAGTGTCTAGATAATATGACACTCCATACACGAGAGAAGTGACGGATCAGAAGGAGCAAATCGAGTCTTAGAAGTGAGAATGGGATGTAACATATCATCATTATATGTATGTATATATGTATATAGCAGTGCAACAAGGCCCTACCTCTGATAGAAAGAAAGAAAGAAAGAAAGAAAGAAAGAAAGAAAGAAAGAAAGAAAGAAAGAAAGAAAGAAAGAAAGAAAGATAGATAGATAGATAGATAGATAGATAGGAGATAGATAGATAGATAGATAGATAGATAGATAGGAGATAGATAGATAGATAGATAGATAGATAGGAGATAGATAGATAGATAGATAGATAGATAGATAGATGAATAGATAGATAGATAGATAGATAGATAGATAGATAGATCTCATATACTGTATATATAAGAATGAGTTTCTGTCTGTCTGCCCTCTATCCACGACCAACCGACTAGACCGCTATTCACCAATTTTGGCAAACAGATACATCAGGTGTCCAGGAAGCTTTTAGACGAGGCCTCAACTCTTTCGGACGTACCATTCCAGATATACAGTTTTCCCAAAACAATGACCTGCATTAGCCGATACAAACCTGCAAGTCTTTCACTCATATTCCTTCTGCCATACACATAGTCACATGTCCCTTATCAGCCAATAGAAGCTCTCAGGCGCTTAGTCTCCACATACACACAGCTTTACTCCAGGTTTCCGGTGCATGATGTGTGTATATGTAAAGATGTAGCAGAGCTGTGTATGTAACGATGCAGCAGGGCGGTGTGTGTATGTACAGATGTAACAGAGCTGTGTGTGCTGTGAATGTAGAGATGTAGCAGAGCTGGGTATGTAGAGATGTAGCAGAGCTGGGTATGTCTTGTAAATAATCTTGTCATTATTCATATTTTTGTAGATTTTTCTTTCTTCACAGTCCATTTAGACTGAACAAAAATGTACAAAACCCAACACCATTTGTTCTATCTGCGCATCGGTGACGACGCAGATCTATTAGACTTTAGCCACACTTCAAAACCACTTCTTTGATACATTTTTTGGTGGAAAAACACACAGAACCCATTAAATTGCATCCTGTCTGCCACCAGTCACTTTGATCCTAAGTGGGGCAAGTCTCCGAGGAGATCAAGGATTCACAAACAGCACAATATTTTCTTGCCTTGCCATAAAGGTCCCTTTGAAGGCGCGAAAGGAATTAAAAAAAATAGAAGACCCGCTGATCGTGAATATACAGCCAGAATTTGCATTGTTAACTAAACAAGCTCCAGCTACGCGTGTCATTTATTCACTCCTGACCTAATACAGATACGGGCCTGTGTGTGCGCCCATTGTACGGGATCAGTCATCCGGCCAACCATCCACCCATCGTAAATTCCCATTGTCAGGCCCAGTGCTGGGTGATGTGAGATAACCGCAGTGCTTTCCCATAGACATGACATCGGGCCGGGGACGCCATTCGGATTAGAATTTATTAATTTGCTCGACAATTAGAGGTAGAAAAAAAATAATAAACAATTAAAAAGAATTATCTCCGGGGATCCTTGGAGAACATCTTCCATATGGAAGACAATGGAGAATCTGTAAGCGGGTCCTCCTACCCTGTGCCCTGTATAATACTGGTGTCTGTATGTGGCAGAGGGGCTTTGGGTTGGATGTGACAACTGCCTCTGCACCCTTATAGCTACAAACCTGCAATTTTCTTGGTTTTGCAAAAGATCAGATCAATCCCCTCTGTATACAGACCCCAGATCAGACCCCCTCTGTATACAGACCCCAGATCACACCCCTCTGTATACAGACCCCAGATCAGACCCCTCTGTATACAGACCCCAGATCAGACCCCCTCTGTATACAGACCTTAGGCCAGACTATTTGTACTGTATAGAAAGCCCAGACCAGACTCCCTGTATACAGATCCTACACTAGACTCCCTGTACACAGATCCTAGACCAGACCCTCCATACATAGACCATAGGCTAGACCAGACCCTCTGTGTGTAGGGAGTCTAGTCTAGGGTCTGTGTACAGTGGCTATGGTATAAGGACTGTGTACAGACCTTAGACTAGACTCTCTGTACACAGACCCTAGACCAGACCCTGTGTACACAGACCTTATACCAGACCCTCTGTATAAACCTTGGACTAGACCGCCTGTACACTGACCTTAGACCAGCCCCTCTGTACACAGACCTTAGACTAGACCACCTGTAAACAGACATAGCTGTGATAGGTTTGCAGCGTCTGGGAACTATGATACCATACTTCAGGAAAACCCAGGAATCATGTCTACCAGTCTGCATTCTCAGTTTTTCCTTTGTTAGAGCAGCAGTTTGTGCTTCAGAGCGTCTCTTCCTAAGCTGCAATCATAGCCAGACTGACAAGTAGCTAAGTGTTATCTCCACCATCTTCCTATTTGCATGTCTATATACTCATTGGAAGAATATGCAAATCTGTCTTCCATGATGTAATTAGGAAGTCAGCTGCTGCCTCATTGTTGCAAACTAATAGAGGGCGCTCACTGGAATGTGCAAGTCTGTCTTCCCTGATGTAGTTAGGAAGACAGAACTCCAGTGAAATAACCCAATAAAGGCTGCTCCCTTTCGCATCATGCTCGACCTTCCAAGAGGCCTTTGTTTTGCAATGACGCTGGGATTATTACCAGGTATAGTCTCTCAATCGAGGACGGCCGTTTCGATGTACTTGCATCTCATCAGCTCGATGTAGAGAGGACTATAACCTGGTAGAGGTGAGAGGCTTAGACAGGGTTAAGGGGATATTGTCACTCCTAAAGGGAGCAGCCTTTATTGGGTTATTTCACTGGAGTTCTGTCTTCCTAACTACATCAGGGAAGACAGGCTTGCACATTCCAGTGAGCGCCCTCTATTGGTTTGCAACAATGAGGCAGCAGCTGACTTCCTAATTACATCATGGAAGACAGATTTGCATATTCTTCCCATGGTCCTTTGCGAAGTGGAGTGCTAAAGGCTTAATAAGTCTCCACACACCTATATGATGGTCTCTCCCTAAGGAGTGACAATATCCCCTTAACCCTGTATACTCATTGACAAGCTCCTCTCCCTTATCGCAGAATACTTGGGCCAGAATGTCCACATGACGGCCCACATGTCCCTGGAGGAATGCTAGCAATGGCTGGAAGGAAGTAGAAAGGGAATACGGTTAGAGATTGGGTAACAATGTCCACGTGACGGCCCACATAAACTTCTGGAAATAGGAATTCAAGTCCTTCAGGGCCAGGGATATGGATATACAATATCATAGAGAATATCGGTACTTGGATTTGGACGGACATGTTAGCTGTAGTAGTTCTGCCAGTAAAAAGTCAAATATTTTTGTTTTTGTGCAAAAAGTACCAAGGGACCCCGGGGACACTGAAAGCAATGTAGAAAGATAAATGTCACCAGACATCAGATATGACAGCAAAACCCACCTGGGGGCCTCAGAGCCTGACAGAAGACTGATCCTGGGTCCCAAGAGGATAAACACAACGCAATAAGTAAAGAAAGAAAGAAATCAGGAGGCAAAAAGTAAATGTCCTGTTTATATCATCAAGTTTACATAAAGAACAGGGGCAAATGTCCCCTAGGCCTCCAGCATGTATGGGCCTCCAAAATGGACAGACTGCACAAAATGATTCATCTGTGGTTTGGATGCTTACGCAGTATTGTAAGCGGCCATTTTCATGTGGCCGGTGGGCATGCACAGTTGGCTTTGCCCTAGGCCCGAGGCCTAGAAGTTTGAAGCCACCACCGGAAGAAGACGCGGTGAAGACCCCGTTCCAGAAGAAGATGGAGGCGTCGCTGGAGAGTTCTCTGGCAGCATTGGGGATGTCCCTAGTGCTGTTTGAGCTCTGAGGCCCGCCCCCAGTGCTGCGAGAGAACTCATTTGCATACCGGCGGAAAACGGGATTTTAACCAAATGGCGGGGCAGAGAAGACATCTAAATGTAGGAGAAGAATAGCCTTTCTTAAGGCTATTCCATCGTGTTAGGGAGGAAAAAAAAAGTTTTAATGGGGACCTTTCACCACCTTCACCAACTCTAACTTTTTGCATCCTTTAATAGGTGCCGATTCACTGATTCTGGCACAACTGACATTTTTCCTCTATCCCCCACCATTCCTGAGCAATCGGTGGCAGTTGGCTCTCATTGTCAGATGGGCGGTCCCTGGAAATATGATATTTTTGAAGAAGTTTCTGTAGATGGTTCCCATGACCAGAAACCATTTTGCTCTCCCTGTATTACTTCATTACTCCTTTAAGAGAAACCAATTCTCTGAATTTCTTGCCGGCCAGGCCTCTGGAAGACATGACTAATACAAGACATCCATCAGTCCTGATATCTCGTACTGTCTCCTTTTTATCGATTGTTTTCTCAGCGTCTTGACAACTGAAATGCCATAATATAAGACACGGGCACAAAATTGCAATTATACACGACCCCACCTGTATCGCAGGAAAGTAGTTTTTGGTAAGGATTTAACCCTTTAAGGACACCACAACTTTTTATATTTGACCATATTTCTTGTTTTTTGCGGTAGGAATTGCACCATTTGGGGGTACAGAAAACACATTTTTTTGGGGGGTGCATATACATGGCTGACCTGAATACCTTTTTTAGGCCCCGTACCACAATGGCAACCCTCCATGAAGGCATCACAAAGTCATCAATGGGGTGACTAAGGCCCTATCCCTTCCTCCTAGCTAAAACAGTCACTATTAATTGGCTCAAAGGGATTAAAGGGCCAGGACGTGGGGTTGTCTACTCTCCTGGCCATTGGTGGTGGCTGTCAATTACAACCGCACAACCCAAACTTCCTTCCCATGGGTGCAGATTTGGCCATAATTACTATACCACGTGATCACAGAGCTGTAATTGGACAGCTAATGGTGCCCAGTGGGTCAATAGTAAGGACCTTTTGGGATCATGTTTTCCCTGCAGTGCCCCAACAGGACAAATAAAGTATTACAAGTTGTCCTTCAAAATCAGTGGACCTTTCATGTCATAAGCAAATATCCTGGGCCCTCCTGAGCAAGAGAAACTGGTTTGTGCCCCGACTGAATGATGAACGTGATGAAGAGACCCCCGCTCCCTCCAAACTGGCATCAGGATGTCTATTTGCAGGCTCCAGGTCTGCATGTTCCTCTATTGCTTTGAAGGCTGTCCTAAATGACAAGGCTCCTTCTGATCTGTTCTCATCCATCACTATTACAAATTCAGAATTTCAAATCTTCTCATCATCTTGACGGAGAGAATTGTGTTTAATTGAATCCAATGAACCCTTGCAGGTTAAAATGTCTTCCCAGAGAGGACAGAAGAGAAGATGACAATAAAATAACCAGTCTTAAATTATTCCGGCAAGTGTCTTGAGGAGATCAGCTCATTAAATTTGGAAATTATTCAAGAAAAATCTCTTCCTAGACCTTTATTAGAATGCAGATATTCTCCACCAGGGTGAGTGAGTGCGAAGCACATAGTAAAGACATTCGAAGGGTTAAGCATGGAATAGGATAATGGTAAGAAATTTTCTGTGGACCTTATGAAATCACTAAAAAATGTTCTGGCAAATGCTGAGGGTTGTCTATTTTTGACAGCAGGAGAAAGACATATTTTAGACTATTGATCTTGGACATATTGGAGACCATCAAAGACATGCTGGAGACCATTGATCTAGGACATGTTGGAGACCATCGATCTAGGACATGTTGGAAACCATTGATCTAAAAAATGTTGGAGACCATCCAGGATATGTTGGAGACCATTGATCAATGACGTTTTGGAGACCTTCCAAGAAATGTTGAAGATCATTGATCTTGGACATGTTGGAGGCCATGTAGGAGATCATCCAGAAGATGTTGGAGACCATTGATCTAGGACAAACGTTATAAGACTACAGATATTTGCTTATACCACACGTTTTTAATTAGATGAACAAGACAAAACACAGAGGTCATAGGGCCCCTGTACAAGAACACTATATGGGCCACATGCCCTTAAAAAGTTAGCAAAGGGCACCCACTATGTCCTCCAAACAATCCACCAATAATTGTGCGCTATAAAATTCATCAGATCAGTCCCAGGCCCCCATATTCAAATTTACAAGTTTTATATATGATATATCTTACAAGGCAGGTCTTATGACACTCATTTTATGTCACCTTTGGCCCCAATATTGGGCTACCCTACTTCTGATGACATGAATTCCATTACCAGTGGCACACATAAAAGAACAGATGACACATTATAGTGCCAGGTGTGCCACCAAAACAGCCTCCAGAACCCTTCTAAGACTTTTGGGCCAAATCCCCACCCATTTGACAACCAATAACAAAAGGGGAGGAGACTAACCCAATCAGCACTGGGTCCCCTGTCCAGGAACTTCATAACAGTCCTTGCTCATGGCTGTCCCTATCTCTCATTTGATGTAAATCAGCAGCAAAGAGGTCTGTTTTTGTTATGCCCCACCCCTTTTCCACTGTTAACACCCCCGAGGAACACCCTGTCTCCTTGTTTTTGTACCACTATAAATACCAATCGTGCATGTGTTCTCTGTAGGGACACAAGAGTCTCTTCTGATGTGTCTGATTCAGTAATTAACCTCAAATTAAATTCTACCACAAAGGATAGAACCCTGATTGTATTATTGACCCGGCGGCCATTATTCAGGACAGTAGTCCTCAGGATGAACTTGTCTTGTATATGGTCCTCATACACAGCCAGGCTTCTTCACTGAATTATTCAGGGGTGGACCGAGCCAGGCCACAATATGATGCCATAAAGTAAACTCATTATTGGTATTTTAGTAAGTTGTTGCATCTTGAGAAATATCAAGTTCCTTCTATTTTTGGGTGGTTTTTGTTTACCTACGCTTGGATTACAATGTTCTCTTTACAATGGTCAGGTACAGAATATACTGTATATAATATAATATTCTACAGGCGCTTACCATTGAATCGACCTCTTCTAACTATGCCATCTTGTTTTTACGATCCTGCTACTAGAACCCCTGGCAATCAACTGTAATCTGTGGGACAGGAAGTGTTTCATTTCCCTACACTGCCTCCGCAGGGGAAGTGAAGTAATGCACGGTGTTGATCAACAGGATGTCCATGTAATGCACAGACTTGGCGGGTCCTCCAGAGGGAGTAACGTTCTTTATAGCCACTCTCACTTTTCTAATGATGGTCTAATGACACATTTGTTAACTCTTAATTGCCTAGTCCCAAACAAGCCCCTGAATGAGATCTCTACAATCAATACAAGTTCTTAGGTCACCTTACTGGGACATCCCTGATGACCGTTGTCATATGTTTCAACACATCCTACTCCAACTGCACTTTATACGGCTCAGCTACGTTGGATAATTGATCTGATATGCATGCGGTACCTTTACTTCAGCAAGATAGGCAGAGGAGTTTGAGAAAATTTTCCAATTATTCGTCATTTAGACAGTTTAATTTCTCTGTTTCCTTCTTGGCAAACATTCCGACAGAACCGCGCAAACGTCTCAGATGTTATTCAACACTTGATAAGATAATGTCATCCCAATTTAAGAGAACAGATGTCATGTAGAAGTAGAGATTCTCAATTAACATCACCAGTCAATACCCTGACCTTATATCGCTACAGGCTGCCCTGGGCATTGCGGTACAGGCTTTCTAATCTACCAGGTTCAATTAACACTGGTAATATAGCTAGAAAAAATCTAATATGTATTTTCATTTTTTGTACAGTTTTTAATTTTCTAGGTGTTAAAGATTTGTATAAGAGTCTATGTTTGTAATAGAATCAGAATATAATAGGAGTAGGAGAAGTAGAACAAAGTTTAGTCAGATTTAATTAATTACAGGCAGATATTGATAGAAATAATAGATAGAATGGGCTAATTGTTCTACAAAACCATTGCGTTGTGCAATATAACTGCCATGTATATCTGAAAAAGCCACAGGAAAGCGCCTGTTCCCCCCCCCCCCTCCCAAAAGGGGTAATCTTTGCAGTGTTTTAAATGTTAATTGCGTAAAATCGAGTATCTGCGCAGTGTATGGTTAAACTAAGAGTTTATATCCTATGCTTACCATCAGTTTTCTCATAGTCATACATGTTACTGTCACTCGGACATAATTTCAGCTGTATTTGCCTTTCTTAGAGATCTAGAAATTGGATAGATAAGATCCAAGGAGCCCAAAGAGTATTCTACACTATGTTTTATAGATATATAGTCCTAGGAGTCCTGACAGTGTTCTACACTATGTTTTATAGATATATATATTTAGTGCTAGGAATCTTAAGAGTGTTATACACTGTTTATTATAAATAGGTTCTTAGGAACTCTAAGAGTATTCTACACTATGGTTTATACATAATACACTATGTTTTATAGATCTTCAGTCCTAGAAGCCCTGACAGTGTTCTACACTATGTTTTTATCCAACTTAAGGTCTGGTTCATATATACTGCTCCTATGTAAAAGAATATAACTACTATAAGGGTCCATTCACACGGAGTAACGTGCCGCGTGACCTGGCACGTATACGGCGTGTGAGATTTTGAGCGCCATAAAAGCTCCCATTGATTTCAATGGGAGCCTGGATTGTATACGCCGCGTTATTTTGCTTTTACGGCGCTCAAAATCTCACACGCCGTATACGTGCCAGGTCACGCGGCATGTTACTCCGTGTGAATGGACCCTATACTGCTCCTATGTACAAGAATATAACTACTACAAAGATACATAAAAGCAGTAACCTGTTGACAAGTTCCTGGATGCAGTTGTAGATTTTTGCATGTATGATGTATGTGCTTTGTATGTGCATGGTATGTGCATGGTATTGCTCTGCTTATAGGATGGCCTGGAGTACATGCTTTGCAGTAGGTCATTCCAAATGATGACTGATCACTTCTTTGTTGCAAGGTAATAATACTATAGTTATATAACACTCAAAAACAAAAGGGAACCCATTCTCCCAGCGGTGAAGAAACTATTACACCTGAAGAAGGGCGTGGTTATACGCCCGAAACGCGTTGTGTGTGAGTTTGATGCCAATAAATCTGTATTTGCCAATAAGAAGAGCGCAGTTCCTTGTTTGCCGGATTTGTCCGGATTGGTCCTTTGTGTGTAGTTATATAACACACATACATAACACATAACAGACGAGCGCAAATCAAAAAGCGAGACTCTCTGGTCTGTGGGGAGCCGATAAAGACCTGCTGGTTCTGAAGATAAGCCTTGAATTCTTCCTTAAATCCTCAGATAAGCTGCACATATTATTTAGTTCAGTTTTGAAGTTGGGATTTCAGGTCAGATCTGAAAAGTTAAATAAGAGATAGAAGGAAAAGCACTAAAACTTCTGAGCAGCGGAGACGGCTGCTTATGTTTTTATGCCAGTTGGCGGATTTGGTTACAGTACTGTGCAAAAGTTTTAGGCCAGCGTGGAAAATATGCTGCCAAGTAAGAATGCTTTCAGACATAGAAGGGTTAATAGTTTATTTTTGTCAATGATCAAAATGAAGCAAAAGAAGAAAAGAGAAATGTAAATCCCATCAATATTTGGTGTGACCTTTGCCCTTTGCCTTTCATCAGTTCTTTTTGGTATTTGCAGACAGTTTTTTGGAAGAACTGGGCAGGGAGGTTGTTCCTGCCGCCATCTTGGAGAACTAAGCCCAGATCTTTGGTGGATGTAGGCTTGCTCCAATCCATCTGTCTCTTCTTGTCATCCCAGACAGACTGGATGATGATGAGAGCAGGGCTATATCTGGTGGGGGGCAAAGGTCACACCAAATTCTGATGGGGTTTACGATTTTCTTTTTTTCATTTAGTTTCGGGTTCATCGGCCAGGAATCAATATTATTTCTTCAGACACCAGAGTATAATAAGCGTAATAAGCGAGGGCGAAGAACGATGTAACAAAGAATAAAGACTCAAACTGACCTTCCTTCACCTATCCTATTTGCCTTCAAGGAGTCTAGTGTTCGTTCCCTGACGTCATCCATCTTCAGGCCTCTTCCTACCTCCTGGATGATGTCAGCAGCTGGAACAGGAACCCTTAAGGGACCTTAGGAGTCAAGACCGTTCATAATACGACTATGGCTGGGAGATCCTTGATTCAGCTATAGACAAGCCTGTTTGACTCTTCTTGACCTCATCAGCTAAGATTATTGTTCTACCTCTGAAGTCCTGCCCAATACCCTAAACGTAGGTTCTCTTCAGAGTACGGTCTTCGGAAATCCCTAGTGAATTCAGAGTCCACATTCCCATGGCTCCATACAGATGTCATCACGGTTATCTAGTCTCCCGTCCTGATCTGATGAGGTCCAGAAGACCAAAACAGACCTGTTCATAGTCTGTTGTTCCTGGTTGTTCCTGATTTTCGACTTATTATACCTGTGGTCTACAACGCATGGCTTTCTAAATTTTGTAAAACTACGACCCCCAATATTCTATGAGTTGTGGTTTCCCGACACCCCGAGAGCCATATGCTTTCTGAAGCCATGTTGAACATTTTTCTTCCTTCAATAAACTTTCGCCTCTAATTTACTCAACGGCACCAAACTTAAAAGGAAAGTTTGTCTCACTTCCCTCTCATCTATAACACAGGAGGTCGTCTTATTTCTTCTCTTGGAGAAGACCCCGATCCATGGCCAAACATGATCAAAGCAGAGCCCACATGGGTGAAAAACAAGTTCGATGAAACCCATCGGGGTGCAACGATGATCGAAATATGCATATTAATGCTCATAAGAGAAGTGAAGACTTTACATGGTTTCTATAGCAGAAGAAGGAGGAAGGAGTTGGTGTACCTGGCATCTCTACAGGAGATCTCCTGGTCATGGTGTGGGATCTGCATGGACAAAAGGACAGAAGTTCAGCCAGTTATTGATCGGAGAAGTTGTGTTTAGGTTTAGCGCAGGTTACATTACACTATATGATGGGTTTATAGTGCACTGGACCCCCTTGGGCTGGACCAATAATGAAGTCAATGTCCCTTAAAGGATTTTTTTTTAAAGAGTAATCCAACTTCAATTTGTCATAAATCCGTAGTACAAGTGACGTTCAGAAACTTTGCAATATACTTTGTTCCTGTTTCTTCACTTATTTGCCTCTTTCTGCCCCAGATTAGATCTGTACTATAGAAGTCTATGGAGAGGGGAAGGGAGAGTAGGAGGAGCCTCAAAGCAGATAGACATCTTTACTATAGAGAGACAGTTCTCTTTAACAACACAGCTAGACTGGAATGGGAGTCCCAGATCCACTTGTTTGTAGGCAGCATCCATTCATCACTATGGAACGACTAGTACTATAGGGATGGATTGCGTGCCAGGACATACGCGTGGCTGTATAATAGAAGTCAATGGAATTTCTAATAAACTGCAATGCATTCGTTTTTCCGTATATGTGATCAGACCTCCAAGGTCAAATTGTCCTGCAAAAAATAAGCCCCTACAACACTCAATGAACAAAAAAATAAAAAGTTATGGATTCTGGAAAGCGGAACGCAAAAATGAAAATGAAAAATGACTGGTGGGAAAGAGTTGAAGGCGTTCTTCCAAAAACAGCGCCACCTCTGTCCATCTGCCATGCCTGGTATTGCACCTCGGCTCCAGTAAAATGAATTATTGTCAGCTGCAATACCAGACTCAGCCTGCGGACAGGAGTGGCACTGTTTCTGATAGGAAGCAGCCACGTTTTTCACATGGTGTACTACCCCTTTATATATCCAGCTCCACCATGGCACGTTTTTCATGTCTCCTTCCTCAGAACATCTGAATCTTTGATCAGGTAGCTTGTTAGGAGACAAGATGGTATAACTATACGGGAAAGTTCTTCTGTTTGATCCTGACGTTGCGTTGAAGCCGCTCTCCTACTTTCTGTACTGACTGACAGACCTGTGAACATGCGCTTCTTATGGACTGCCAAATCCCAGTGTGCTTCATGTTTCATATCTGCAAATCCTTCGTCACCTAAGGGGAACGTGAAAAAATGAAAGGAGCCAAAAATAAAGGGGTAAAATGGCTCCAAAACCGTAAAACGGGAATATCGGGTAAATGTTACTCTTACAAAGTCGAATTTACATTGTTTAACCAGTTTTTGACCGTGCATTGACTATATACATTAATGTATATACCTGTACAAGATCCAAGATGTCTCCCTTAGATCCCTTTCAGACGACCATGGCAGGCTCACGACTCCTTTCAGACGACCATGGCAGGCCCACATCCCCTTTCAGACGACCATGGCAGGCTCACGACTCCTTTCAGACGACCATGGCAGGCCCACATCCCCTTTCAGATGACCATGGCAGGCTCACGACTCCTTTCAGACGAACATGGGCGGCACAGAAGATGACATTCATGTACACCAGTCATGCCGTTCAATCACGGATGGCGGGTAGCACACCGTCCTGTACAACCAGCTTTAGAGACGAAACCACCAAAAAAGAAAATGTAATGTTAAAATGCCCCCCCTCTCCACCAGACCAGGACCACCATGTCTTTCATCAAGAGTCTGCTGAATCAACCCCTTTAACAAGCAACTACCGCTAATCCTATTTCAGTAATCCATTTTCAGGGAGGCACTCCTAGACCTCACCAATCACCTGCAATCATTGATTGACCTCAGTTTCAAGTGTTCCGTTTCTCTACAGCTCCTCCGCAGGCGATATGAAGTATTACACAATTTTCCCAGAGAACATTCTGTGTATTATAGGGATCCTCCAGACATAGAAGCCCATTGTATCCGCTCTCCACTCTCGCTATTAGGTTGACTATACATTATAGGACAGAGCTCACTATATGGTCGGAGATCCTGTTCTTTCCCATCATGGTCAGGACTTGCCACAATGTCATTTCATTTCACTCGCCGGGTTCATTGCTTATAATTTCCGCACTTTTTCTATTTTTCGCTGCAAAGAGCTTGGCGTCCCATTGGGAACAGAGTGTTTTATACATAATTATTACTCTCCAAAACCTAAAGTGCAGTAACTGCGGAGAAGCGGCGCTGTCCGTCACAATGTGGGGTTAGTTACGATTCCATCTTCAAGATTGTTTTTCGCTCTCGGGCTGAGCGCGGCCACTTGTTGCTTTCCCATCAGTTTTTTCCTGCAGTATAAGATTCAGTTATAAGATAAGGTGTCACTGAGGACAAGGATGAATCGCTGCCTTCGTGGCCGAGATATGGCTGGTTTTGTATGATATGCAAATCAGCTTTTTGGAGCAATGAGGGCGTGGCCACTTACCTCTTTGGAGCAATGAATGGCGCTTCCCTAAAAAACATCAACGGAAGCAGCGATTTATCATTTCACGGGGGAAATCACCATTTGATTCAGGTGTAGGGTTGATCCGATCTTGAGATTTCAGGATCGATTTCAAAATCCGATTTACGATCATTTTCCAGCCGATCCCGATCGTGAAATTTGCTCGATTGCCGATCGGGATCTGATCTTTCCCGATCCCGATCACTCAACCCTATTCAGGTGAACCTATCTATGGGCTGGGGTGTTATGTTGGACCTGGTGACAGATTCCCCTTAAAGGGGCACTTTTTGGCAGTCCCATTGAAATGAATGAAGCAGGGCCAACAACAGTCTCCGATCAAATTGTCGTTAGGTTCACACTAGTGTTTGGGTTTTCATTCTTCGCGTCCAAAAAACCAAAACCTTATCCACTTATAAAGCGGTTATCCGTAGAAAACCGCGGAGGCCATAGACCATAATGGGGTTCACCAGGTTTCCAAGAGGTTTCTAAGGGAAATAGGGGAATATTAGTGTGACTGTCCCTGTTCTCGTAAAATGACCACCCAATGATCCTAATTTTGCTCCCTATAAGGAGAAGTTTGCTGTGACCAGGATATCCCTTTAAGCACCAATCCACAATGAAAGCATTCCTACTTAACAGCTTTTTATTTACGCCTAAAACTTCTGCACAGCTCTATAAGTATGCCTGCGGATCGGTAACTCCATTTCCGTACACAATGGATGTGATAGATTGAAGAAGCTCCGAGTCTCCTCTTTGATCAATACATCGGGATTCTTCTCGCACTTTTCCTCTACCTGTCAAACAGCTTCATTCAGCGGCCATCACTCTCTCCAGATAACGTAGAAGAATGAAGAAGGTTTTCGGTACGACGCCTAATTAAATCCGCCACAAAGGAATTGAGAGCTGGCGGCAGAGTTTGTAACCTATAACACATCTGATCAGGGACAAAGGGAGATTTCACTTAGAGAAGCGGCGTGTAGTAAAGAAATTATAATACGTGAGAAATAACCGCAAAGGGAATTGTATCTGTATGTGAGGAGTATCGATCTGCGGCCGCGTCCATGTGTAATGGTGCAGCACTGAGCGAGGGAAATTTACGAGGGACTGTGGTTGACAAACATCCTTGTGACATTGTAGGAGGGGTCCGTACAACATGTTTGTACAGTAGGGTGAACCCAAGAAAGAAGGGCTCAATGCAAAATGTATAACTGACCTCCGCTCCTCCATGTGCCAAGTGTCAAGCATAAAGAAGATGGAGACCCTTGTGACCACAATTGGTTCGACGTAGTCTAAACCAAGATGTGGAGTCTGAGGAATCTTCTTGTAGTCTACCCTTAAAGCTTCTCGTGGTCTATGAAAGTAATATCTGTAGATGGTGGTGGTCCTCAGAATAGTCACCACCTAACATCAGAGCTCGACCATGGAGTAATGTCCAGCTGGAAACTCTTGGATCCTGGAATTCTTGAACATGTGTGTTGCTTAAAGAAAGTGGAGACCCTTGTAGAAACCAAGACGTGGAATCTAAAAAATCTTCTTGTAGTCCACACATAAAGCTTCTCATAGAGTTATGGTCTATCAAAGTCATATCTGTAGGTGGTGGCCCTCAGAACAGTCACCACTTTTGGTTCAACGTAGGCTAAACCAAGATGTGGAGTCTTAGTAATCTTCTTGTAGTCTACCCTTAAAGCTTCTCGTGGTGTATGAAAGTAATATCTGTAGGTGGTGGTGGTCCTCAGAATAGTCACCACCTAACATCAGAGCTGGACCATGGAGTAATGTCCAGCTGGAAACTCTTGGATCCTGGAATTCTTGAACATGTGTGTTGCTTAAAGAAAGTGGAGACCCTTGTACAAACCAAGACGTGGAATCTAAAAGATCTTCTTGTAGTCCACACATAAAGCTTCTCATAGAGTTACGGTCTATCAAAGTCATGTCTGTAGGTGGTGGCCCTCAGAATAGTCACCACTTAACATCAGAGCTGGACCATGGAACGAAGTTCAGCTGGGAACCTTTGGGTGCTGGAATTCCTGAATATATGTGTTGCTTAAAAAAGTGGAGACCCTTGCACAAACCAAGATATGGAGTCAGAGAAATCTTCTTGTAGTCCACACTTAAAGCTTCTCACGGAGGTATGATCCATCGAAGTCATATCTGTAGGTGGTGGTGGTCCTCAGAATAGTTACGGCTTAACATTAGAGATGGAACGTGGAGCAATGTCCTGGGTCCTGGAATTCTTGAACATATGTGTTGCCTAAAAAAGGAGACCCTTGGAGAAACCAAGAAATGGAGATCTCCTTGTTGTCCACATGTTGTCATGATGTTGGTGCACCCCACATGAACCAAAATATTCAAATTAACATGACTGGCTCCCAAAAAAATAGACAAGTACGGTTCCGTTTTTGTTACGCCGATACTCCAGCGTTCGGATCACAACCATTCTTCATTTCTCACCTGCACTTTCACTTTAAAAAGCAAATCTCAATTTTTTTCTTTTTTTATACAGAGTTGGTATCAGTCGCTGATGGTAATTCAGTTGTCATGTCACGTGATTAGATGGCGCTGGCGAGTACTTTACATAACAATGGTCCTGAATTTCAGTCACGAATTGTCGTGGTCTTTAAAGCTTGGAAAGAAATAAGCAATTACCAGTTTAATAACTAGAGCAAAAGACGGGAAAGATTTGTTATTTCCAGAAACATTTTGTAGAAATTCTAATTAAAAGATGTCCTTTGTCCTTTATGGTAAAGGACAGCTTGTTATTGCGCTTGACCCCACCGCGGTCATTTGTTAGCGGACATGGCCTCACTTATTAAAGCTGTCTAATAGTAAGACTGTCCTTGTGGTCCACAACAACCAATCAGAGCTCAGCTTTCATTTGTTAAACTGCTCTGGAAAAATAAGGGCTGTGATCTGATTGGTTGCGTTGGACAAAGACAACTCTATTTTTGGGCTAGTCAAGGAACCACATTCCATCTATACCAACTTCTACATGCATCATCCTATGACAACAAGTGATCTGCTTCAAGACCCTCTAGGAATGGGGTTGTCTTCTGCTGCCTCTTTGGTGCCCATGACTAGGTCAGAGTCTGGGCGCATCTCTGGTACTTTGGTGGGCCATTCTGACCCTGATCCATGGTTATATTACCTTTTGTGAGACCTTTAAGACCGTTAATGTGTCAGAGATTGGGCCTTCCTTGAGGATCCTTTGGTAGTCTGACCCTAGTTCATGTGCCTTGTCCATGATGTGCTACTAAGTGGGTATCTCTAATCAAATGGCCATTTAATGTATGTTATATACTAGAGAACACCCACATTCTTGGGTACCCCGTGTTTAGACCATCGATCAGACTTGTACGCCATATCTAGAGAAAAACCCTTAAAGGTTGGGTTCACATGTTCATTGTTTAGTCCATTCTTCTGTTCTATCGTAGACGAAACAGTGTAGATGGATCCGACTAATGACGGCCAACAACACACCCCGAGGGACACCATTGACTATAAAGGTTTATGTCAGGGATCCTTTAATTTGTAGAACTTTTTCTTCCATAGTTTTAGAAGGATTCACCAACGGACACTCTGAATGGAGTCTTTGATGCAGATGTGAACGTGGTCCAACATATAGTCGGTCCTTTCCAACATTCACTCTACAAGGAGGCTCTCTAGTAGACTTTGACAGAGATCTAGTAGACCTTGAGTGTGGACGGGCCCTAATGTTGGGGCTTCACTTCCCATTCTGGCCAGACAAGTTTGGATTGGATTTGGATTTTTGGATTGACCCCATTTTTGGAGCATCTCTTCTGGTCTTGGGATACAGCTCAGATCCAGACAACCAAAATTCAGGTTAAATGCTCACATGCATAAGAGATAAAACACCATCGAGTATTTTGTACGCTGAAGCTCAAAGCCATGTTTTGTGATACAATTTTTTGTCATTTTCATATTTTACAATATTTAGTCCTATATCCCTCATCCATATATATTTTACTACTTTCATTCGCTTTTCTAGTGAAATCAGGCTTCAGAAATACAAAAAAGATTGGATATATTACCGTAATCACTGGTAATGTGGCACTCCGCAGAAGTGGGTATTCACAAAGCTCACAAAAAGACCGGCATGCCATACATAAGAACTACTGGGAATGTATTCTATTTAAAGAGGACCATTCACGTTCTCATCGATGTGCGGTATTATTCTATATACCGCTAGAAGTCTAATAGTGCACTGAATTGAATGTTGCTTTTTTGGTATGTGCCCCGATGCTGGAGATATTGGTGCCGTTATTTTCGGCACTGATTTCTCCCCACTGTCAGAAGGGTGGGCCTTACAGCTCAGCGTAATCGCCTATGACTGTACTCTTCCATAGACTATCAGAGGGGGTGCTCCTTACCATCCAGTGATGATGCTCATTTATGAGGCCCACTCTTCTGACAGTAGGGAGATATTGGTGCCAAAACTAATGGCACTGATCTCTCCAGCATCGGGGCACATACTAGGAAAGCCGACAGTGCGCTGAATTCAATTGGTTGAAGAAAATGGTGTATGGCCTTAATAATATTCTGCGATGCCTTAAAGGGAGTGTCACCAGAGCCCATCATCTCAACCCGGTCTGTAGATAGAGCGAAGCAGTGTTGTCCCCTTGTGTTGTCTCCCTCCATTGCTGAGATATCGCCATTTGGTCTGCAGTTTAGAGCACTAACGATACTGCCATTGCTCCAAAGTGGTAAGTGGCAACACCCTCATTGCTCCCAATAACAAAAACGGTAATAACTCAACAAACAAAGGGCCCCAATTCTCCTGTTTGATTCAGGAGACCCTAACCTACTTATCTACGGGGCTGCCAGAGGGGTATAAACCCGAAACCATAGACGTAACTTGAAGCTCCTGGATCCCAATGCTAAATATTTGACAGGACCCCCATTTATAGATAATATTGACATGTCATTATCCTGTTGAGGTCGTTGGGCCCCCTGAGGCTTCTGGGCCCGGTAACAATTCCTACCTTTGCACCTTCTATAGCCACAACACAACCTGAAACAAGTCTGTGTAACATGGAGAGACAGTCTCCAATACAGCAGGCCATAATCCCAGCGATCACATGAGCACAAGTAGCCACCAGTGGTCACCCAGACAGGAAGACAAATGGTTGCTAAGCAACTGGAGCTGATGCCTTTAATACAATCTACTTTACCCTTTCTGAGGGCCTAAATGACTTTAAGGAAGCAAACAGACCTAAGATAGGCCGGGCCTATCCCTTTAATCTGGTTATTTTTCTGTATCCTATTTATCTCATATCTTCTATTTAGTCGTCAGGCCGGGCAGATATCGGGTGGTCTTACTAGGCGTAGATTTCGTAAACGCACCTGTGTATTTTTCATCTGCTTTCCAATCATTTTTGGATGCGGGAAACCTAATGAGAAATGTCTCTTAAAGTAAGCAAGACGATTTCCTCAGAATTATTGACATCTTTGCTCCCGCGGCGCTAGTACCAGCCAGCTGTGTTGTACTCTCTCCCACTCCGATATCTTGGATTTTTCATCAATTAATGCACATTTTGTTATTAGATGAATTGATGCATGAAATACAAATAAGGAATGCATGAAGATGAAGAGCAAGGAGATAAGTCCCTGTGGTAGGGGGATGACGACGAGGCAGGGGGCGAGCATTTATGTGTAGAACATAGCGGTGGCAATGAGGAAAGATATCCAATGGGGGTCCGGTAGACAACAAACTCAGAGAAGTTGCCTACGAAGCAGAAGACTTGTTTGGGGCCCTATCACTTATTTGTTTTTTGTGGCTCTCAGCTTCGTCCCCCTGTGCAACTTCTCACAAACATCAACCACGATGCATTCAGATATTTTAGCCGCATTGACATGTCCCTTTCCTTCTCCATCTGGGTCAGACCACCATAAAGACTTGTTCACAACATGTCTATGCACACACACCGGGGTGATATGCTGGTTCTGTGCTGGTTCTTGTGACAGTAACCTATCTATCTACAGGGCTGGGGTGATATGCTGGTTCTGGTGACACTAACCTATCTATCTGCAGGCTGGGGTGATATGATGGTTCTGGTGACAGTAACCTATCTATCTACAGGGCTGGGGCGATATGCTGGTTCTGGTGACACTAACCTATCTATCTGCAGGGCTGGGGTGATATGATGGTTCTGGTGACAGTAACCTATCTATCTACAGGGCTGGGGCGATATGCTGGTTCTGGTGACACTAACCTATCTATCTGCAGGGCTGGGGCGATATGATGGTTCTGGTGACACTAACCTATCTATCTGCAGGGCTGGGGTGATATGCTGGTTCTGGTGACAGTAACCTATCTATCTGCAGGGCTGCGGTGATATGCTGGGTCTGGTGACAGTAACCTATCTATCTGCAGGGCTGGGGTGATATGCTGGGTCTGGTGACAGTAACCTATCTATCTGCAGGGTTGGGGTGATATGCTGGGTCTGGTGACAGTAACCTATCTATCTGCAGGGCTGGGGTGATATGCTGGTTCTGGTGACACTAACCTATCTATCTGCAGGGCTGGGGTGATATGCTGGTTCTGGTGACACTAACCTATCTATCTGCAGGGCTGGGGTGATATGCTGGTTCTGGTGTCAGTAACCTATCTATCTGCAGGCTGGGGTGATATGCTGGTTCTGGTGACAGTAACCTATCTATCTGCAGGGCAGAGGTGATATGCTGGGTCTCGTGACTATAACCTATCTATCTGCAGGGCTGGGGTGATATGCTGGTTCTGGTGACACTAACCTATCTATCTGCAGGGCTGGGGTGATATGCTGGTTCTGGTGACAGTAACCTATCTATCTGCAGGGCAGAGGTGATATGCTGGGTCTCGTGACTATAACCTATCTATCTGCAGGTCTAGGATGGGTCTGATCACAAAGTCCCTTTAAGGAGAGTACACTGAGTGGTGGCATCTTGACCCCATGTACCCCAGCTAAGGTTTTCCCTGTCACTAAGTAATCCCTGAGTTTTGCGGTAAGGTGTAACTCCTCGCAGCTGTGTTCTGTATGGATTGTGTTTGCATGCTATTAAGCTACTTGTCATTTTTATTTATTACTCTCAATTTGCTGAAAAATTGCTCAACTAATTACCCGCTTCCCCGAGCACAAACAACTGAGGACGCTCTGACAGCTTCACTAATACCGGCCCTTTAACCAGCACGTCCCCCTCCGCCTCTCACTCACAGGTGGGGTGTATTTAATGTGCTCGCTTTTTCCTAGGAATCAGAAAATTAAAGAGTAATCCATCACAGTCAATCAGTCCAGAGGCGAGAACAAACACCTTGAGGTCCGCAGTTGTCTCCAGTGTATTGACGGATCCTGCAGTAATTGGACACACGGCGGAGCTGGATAGGGAACAGAACACATGGCGTGAAATTAGGCAAATAATTCTTACATTACACCCAAACTTTCACTGAAGACGTCAGCAAATTGTTTGTTAGTGGAACCGACTGATTTATACGGCTAAGCCCAATGTTTAAAAACCTATTAGCCTGGATTTTAGAGGATGAACACGACTGCTAATTATTTAGATTACCACCAAGCTTTTCCAGATTCCTGAAAGGCAAAGTTGAAGATGCAAAGATGTGCTCATGTATAACTTCATCCGATCTCTGTAAACAGAACCCAGTTTATTTTATTATCTAGAGAGGTAAATATTACGATACTACATCCTTTCTCAATTTGAATTGCCTGTTAAGCATGGGCGGAGCAAAATTAAGGAGGGGTAAGCAGAGGATGGCAGATATAAGTGGGGGTGTAGCAAATGGGACCAGTGAGGGAGCATTTGAGCAATAGAGACAGATTTATGCAAAATGGCCTTTGCTCCTCAGTCCAATTGTTTTCTTACTTGTTCTGCCTCACTTCTTTCTGCTGCTGTTCTGCTTAGTCCCCCTTTTCATGCCCCGCCCATGCTCAAAATTTACTTGAACTTTCCTTTCCACAGTCTACAAAATATTTAGCTTTCCAAAGTATAAGGACTTTTCCAACTTCTAGATTTGATTGAAATTCAATTCCTGAAGATATTACATTAACTACATTCTTCCTTGATTGAATTGCCTGTTAAGCATGGGTGGGGCATTAATAAGCTTGGTTAAGCAAGGGATGGCAGAGATGAGAGGGGGTGGAGCAAGTGAGACCATTGAACTTTGGAGACAAATTGGAGAAAAGTTACCTTTGCTACTGTTATCTCACTTCTTTCTGCCACTCTTTTGCTTTGTCCCACTTTTCATTCCCCTGTCCATGCTCAAAACTTACCTGAACTTTCTTATTTCCAGGTTCAAACTTCTAGATTTGATAGAAATTCTTCTCTTACTGACATTATATAGTTTTTCCAGATTCCTGACAGGCAACACAATGGTATAGCGGTGAAAATGTCTGATTGTGTAATTTCATTGGATCTCTGTATGGATATCACACTGTATTTTCTTAAATTCATCCATAATTGGATTGCCTCTTAAGCATGGGCGGGGCATCAATGAGTTGTGTTAAGCAGAGGAAGGCAGAGATAAGTGGGGGTGGAGCAAGAGAGAACAATGAAAATGGATCTGAACAAGGGAGACAAATTTGAGTTACCTTGGCTATTGTTATCTTGCAAATATGCCTTGTTATAGGTTCTTGGGATTTACTACTGTATATCTATAGTGATCTCTTTTACATAATCACATTTGTGTTTTATTATAATGAGTTAGTTACTTATACATTTCTAATTTTTCTATGTACATATGAAGATTCTGAAACCTTCACTCAAGTGAAGTTGGGTGAGTACAGATGTCTATAAAGCAGGGATGGGGTAGTAATAAGAGAGGAAAAGCAGAGGAGTGGCCAAAATAAGTGGGGGGTTGAGCTAGTAAGACACTAGTAAGAATGAATGTGAGCAGGAGTGAACCTGCCCTTTTCGCCGCCCGAGGCGGACGATAGAAAGCCGCCCCCCCCTCCCCGGGAGGAGGGGGCGGAGCGAAGAGGGTGTGGCGGAGTGAAGGGGGTGTGGCGAGGGGAAGGGGGCGGGGCTTAGCGGTGTTCGCAGGCAGGGAGAGGACCTGCTCTCTGCCTCTGCGTGAGGGGAGGCTGCTGGAGCAGTGCTGCTCCAGCGGCCTCCCCAATCCACCGCTCGGTGCTAAGCCAGTCCAGGACAGCTTGTCCTGAACTGGCTTAGGTAAGCAAAAATGCCGCCCTCCCTGGGGCCCTGGCATAGTGCCGCCTGAAGCGGTCGCTTCAGGTCGCCTCATGGGAGGTGCGGCGCTGAATCTGAGTATCAAAGGTCAGACATATTTGGTCATTCTTTCCTCCACATCTCAATCGTTCTTTTATTTCTCTTTGGTATCTCGCTAGCCCCGCCATGCTTCTTTATGCCACGCCCATGCTTAGTCCCTGTTTGTAAGCCCCGCCCATGCTGAAAAAGTATTTGAACTCTTGAAACTCTTCTTGAAGAAACGTCTACAAAGTGTTTTACAAAGACTTTTCCGATTTCCACTTTTGATTGAACTCCAAGAAAGTGGCTCCATGTTTACTGAGATCAGAATTGTAATTACCGTAGACTGCGTTTGCAACCAAGGCCATTTAGGAAGGTGCTGAAGTGCAATCCTTCCTCCATCGCTGCATAATTCACAGAGGCACGCACTATTTGCATGTCTTTGATATTTCCTGGAGCTCTGGGGCAGTCATCTTTTTCTTTAATCTGCAGTCAATTTCCTCACTCGGTAATGTACAGTATACAGGTTGTAAACAGATTTGGAGAATGATTCTGTATGAGACTGATATACCGCTAATCTGTGCCATACATTATTCATTAGTCTTCTGAGGTTGAGTCCTTAACCCTAAAAATGCCAAAATCAACATGAATCTCTATTTCGCTTTCTAAGGCTGCAGTAGATACAAGACATTTCTATTATTGCTTCATATTCTTCCAAAAATGAAGCGCTGTACTCCTTTAAAGAGAACCATTTGCCACCTCCACCAACTTCAACTCTTTGCATCCTTTATTAGGCACAGTTGCACTGATTCCAGTGCAGTTGGAATTTTTTCTCTAGTCCCTTCCATTCCTCAGCAATCGATACTGTAATTTCAACAACCAATATGCAAATTTAGTGCTCTACTGTCAACTGGGCAGTCCCTGTCTACCTGTCTTCTTCAGTATAGGACTGCCCAAATTCCAACACTGATTGCTCAGGAATGGTGGGGGCCAGAGAAAAAATTCCAACTGAACCTGAATGAGCTGAGCCGCGACTATTGAAGGATACAAAGAGATGGAGTTGGTGGAGAAAGTGAAAAGACCCCTTTAAGACGACAGATGACAATTTCCATTGCTTTATTCTTCCCTTCTTCCTCCTGTTGCAGTTCAGTGTTTTCAAGCTTGAGTTGACCTCTGTCAGATGAATCTCTACATAAGAAAGTGTAGTGATACCAAGCAAGGACGGTAACTGAATAAAGGGGGCGTCATAGCGAATATCAAACTTGACCCTCCATCATGATTCTGGGTTCTGCTATCTAGTGATAGCATGATGATTGTTTCCCACCCATACACCCAGGGGTGTAAGTTAAAGCTGTGGCCCCAATGTAAGAGTGACCTGCACCCCCTATAGCTATACCTCTGCTTAGCCCCCTTGGCCAGTTCCTTACCCCCTTGCTTGCTATCATTGCATATATGGATGGAATTGATCAAAGCATGGCGCCTTCTCTTCAATAGCCTCAAAGCCCTGTAAGGCTCGGTTCACATCTGCATTTGGATTTCCTTTCGGGGGGTCTCCAAGCCTAATCCACATAAAAAAGTAGTTACCTTAGGAAACCCACAGACCCTATAGACTATAATAGGGTCCATGCGGTTTCCGCTTGGTTTCCACCCAAAAAGGCAACGCTTTTCTCTCCACATTTTTCAGATGGACAGGGGAACGGAATCCCTGAACGTACTGCAAACGATGGTGTGATCCCAGTATAGGGGCTTATATGGGGGGCAGCAATGGGCCAACAGGGGGCAGCAATGAGCATACCATGAATGTCTTTGCTTCCTATTAAGGGTTGTTGCCCTTTAATTTAATCCAACTTCATGAACCCAAACGGTTAACGCAGCCAGAAGGTATCGGCAGGCGGTTGTCCCATCCTCCATGACAGGATGAAAGACTGGTAAACCTTTCCTCCCCTCATCCTTTTCATGTCGGAGCTTTTATTTAAGATCATAGATATTTCATTAGCTCTTTGAGGGACTGATCTACATAATTATTATTTGTGCGAGGTCGGGGCGCACATGCCGCACTCTTAGCAGATTCCCTATAATAACCCAGACTATTTCCACTGGGAAGATGGCGACACGATTTGGCCTCCAATTACGGCGGGTCATAAACTGAACGGTTACAATGTAACATCGCTGGCAGTTTAATAATTAGAGAGCGTAACCTGCGTTCCCTGTCACCACCGCTGATAACAGGACGTCAAGAAGTGGTAAGTGGCGAGAAGGAAGGGGGGCGATGAAGAAGCGGTAGAGAAATCTTCGTATCGCCAATCACCCCCATCATTGTGAGCCAGAAGTCTCCTCTAATGGAGAATAAATACATATGTAATAGAGTGCAGGAGATAATCAGCGCCTGCGCCGGGCTGTGGAAGTGAATGCGCCTTTTATAGAAGCGAGTAGCAGAGAGGAGATTGTCGTTTGTCCCATTGTGAAATTGTACAGGAAAACCTGTTAAAGGGGTCATCCGGGTATAGAGCAATCTCAGGGGTGGCCAAAAAAAATAAAAAATACATTGTCACCTCTCCTAGTCCTTTTGTTGTCCAGTATCAGTCCCCTGATGGCAAGGGGACATAATCTGTGGTCCTCATCAAAAACACCGGAACCTCTATGGGTACCCAACGGGATCCTCTCGATGCTTAATCCTCTCCCTGGCATGATCTCTATGTAACTTGAACCACGCTTCAGATCTTCGTAAGATATAAGTAGTGGACTGTATACCACGTATGTCATGTTAACCCTTTTCCTACCCCGGACCACCTAGCATGCTTTCCCTTTTTCTACCCTAGACCACCAGGGATACTATTAAAGCCTTTCCTACCATACACCAATAGGGATACTAAGGAAAACTGCCCTAAACTATCAGGGATGTTGGCATTAACCCCGAATCCTGCAGAAATGATAACATTAACCCATCCCCTGACCACCCAGCTCTACACTACCATAGACCACCAAGGTCATATTCATTAAAGGGGTAATCCACCTTTACACATTGATAGCCCATCCCTTTTTTTGACCAGTGGTGGTCTTCTTGTGCAGTGCAGAGATATCCATGTTTTACGGCTATGCAAAGCCATATGAATACCTGCAAGTGCACAGGGGGCGGAGCCTGATTTGCCAGATTTTCCTACAGTCAGCTATGATATAGATGGAATTGTGCAAATATCAGTAACAGTTAAAGGGGTGATGATTCCAGAGAAGATCCAGAGCACTTCCTGTCAAATCAGGCTCCGCCTCCAGTGCACTTGCAAGCTGATTTGCATAGAAATATTTTAAAAATGACCGCTTCTGCATTGCTTCATCGGTTTGTGGCCACAATGGTATGTTTCTTCTCCTATGAAAGGTCCCTACATGGCACTATTATTGCTTCGGGAGCCATTTTGGACCTGACCCACTCCCTTTAAGTTGCCAGCCGTCACATTTTTGATAACATTACTGCCGAGGAGGAAGTAAAAATAGCATCCGAATTATCATAGTGACAATATTGTGCATGACACGCCATCATCCTTGTGATCAGTTATTAACCTTTCAGCTCCTGTGATGACATCAGCGCGTTGCAATGCTGATCCAGGGGTTTTCTACCTCGCCCATTACGTCCTTGCAGAGGAGGCGCGAGGTTCCCTTTATCGCTGCTTTGCCATTAATTTGTACTTCCAGCTATTTTTAAGGGTAGAAAAGTCAATCAGCTTTTTTCTGCCTATTGTGCTCGAAATGCGTGTGTGGGGGAGGGGAGGGGGACTAGTCACAAAGTTACGGCATAAGGAGGACAGGTTGATGAGTTAGTGACAAGTTAATTGGGCACCATACAACACACAGAACAATCCAAGCACTTCCAACCAATAAATATGAGACAATAGCTTGGTACGCCCCCTGCTGGATGCTTTTCTTTTAATAGTAATTATCACCTATGGATAAACCAGCAGTCTAGCACTTTAACTTCTCGCTGTGCTGATACATTGTCCATTGTGCTGAGCATTCACAATATTACATGGCTTGACATTCCCTTTAATAAGAAATCCCAAGACGATCAGCTGATTTTGTCTTGGGAAATCGGTGACAGCTGTGCATTTATCCTGCAGTGGCCACTACAGGGCAAATGTGGTATTACATGTTGCCTTTCACGTTCAATAAAGGGTCTGTACATTGAACAGGCTCCACAGGTTAGTGGGTAAGTGACTAAATGGGGGAGGGGTGTTTACAGTTGGGTCATCAATTACAGATCGTGGGGGATGCAACAACCAATCTGCTGTTTGGGTGACACAGCGCCCTACATTGTGTAGTGGTCGTGCTTGGCATTGCAGTTTAGCCCTGAATGGTACTGAGCTGAGATTATGTCATGTGACTGATAAACGTGATGGCCTGTGAATTGGTAATGGTGCTCAGCTGATCAGCGGGGGTCTCAGGGTTCGGACCCCAATGTATATTCAATTGACCTTTCATAAGGATAGGTCATCAATTAAAAGGCACCAGAAAACCCCTTTAATGCCCGTCATAGTGATCTACCGTACACCCAGCTTTCCTCGCCAAACAATCTTTCATACGGGGAATACCCTGAAGCCGCTCCACACGATAATCCTGTAAGTGGATACGAGAAGAGAGGATGTCTGACATAGCTGTCTATCTTAAACTGAAGTTGAGAGGGAGTCAATATGACTCTTAAAATTCCTCTTCATTCCGACTTCCCATGAAGTCAGGCTATAGACTTCGCCGTTCATGTAAGCAGAGCCTGCCGAGCGGCTGCCGATATATAGATCAGATGATTGGGCTCCCGGCTGTTCTCCATGTCCGATCCTTCCTTATTATATAGCGCTTTCATGTCGTAGATCATAGCCAACGTCTCGCCTCCTGGAGTTCGGCCCCTCGAGTCCCCGAGCTTCTCAAAAATACAACAGCACCGCCGACTATCCGGATGTATGGAAGCGCCGAGCTAGGCGAATGGATTTCCCACGGCATAGGAGCCTTTTCGTCTGTATTTTATGCTGAAATGTGTATTTTGACGGTGTGCAGAACTTAGAAATCAATTTTTTATGGTCCCAAGGAATGGAAATTTTTTTAAAAAGTTACTTTGCAAAAAAGTAGACATGGACGAGCCATGAGAGATGTGTTTTGCAAATATTCTGACCCCGGATCTCACAGACGTGAATTACTCCACTCCCTTGGTCCACACTCCTTGTTCAGGATACGTAGAGGGTTTGTATGTGGTCTATAACCCTGGAGATATCGTATAACTCTATATACATCAAATGGAAAAAAAAAATAATTAATCACGAATATTTGCAAAGTTTTATAGATGCATTAGATCAAAGTGGTTGCAAAAGTCTACACACCCTTTAAATCCTCTTTCTGCTTGCTACATAGTGTCTACCCTGGTCTCCATTACAGTCTGCCTCACTAGTGCACCCCATTGTCTATAGTCCCAAATTTGCCAGGGTCGTCCCATATTTTCGGGAAATAAAACAGAAGGTCTTATAAAATACTGTCTGGTCCTGATGTCTGTTGGAGTTCCTTAGGGGCGGGGCTTCAATTTTACCAAAGTAACTTTGGGTAACTGTGATTATAGTCTATGAGCACTAGTTCAATTTAGGACTATTCTGTGCGGTCTAATTATACAATAAACCTATATAGGTCAAGAAGAACCTTGAGTACCATTCCTATCCCTACTGATACACGGTGTCGGACTGGCCCATGAGAGTACCAGAAAATCCTCCGATGGGTCTGCACTCTAACACAATATTGTTCCTGCACATGACACCAAAATTTGAAGGCTGCTATGGCCTATTTCTTAGGGGTTGTTCAAATTATTGTATCTGGTGGGCCAAGGAACCTTGGTGCAACATTGCTGATACAGTTCTCAGCCACTAGAGGGAGCTCACTGTATACATAATCATACCTCTTCAATTGATCTCAATAATAAATCTGTATGTGCAGTGCACCCCTAGTGGTAGACAGCTAGAATGTCCTCTTATTATTCGTTATCATTGCTTTAAACCCGGGCTGTCACATTTTAGACAGTTCCTGATCGGAAGTGAGAAATTCATCTATTAGCACCGCTGTCAATGAGCCTTATAGGTGTGAGCATTTCAGAAATCTTCTCTTTGGAACGGTAACGTTCGATAATTGGTGTTGGATGATATATATATATATAATTGTATTATATCAGGAATCAGACTTTGTCCTGCGGCGACCATCAATCTGAGCAGAACTTCACTTTAATTAATGGCTAAGGGACTTAATTATTTTCCTACTTGAGGGGGTAAATTGGGAGGGGGGGCATTACCATCGCCATTCCCTCACTCAATATAATACAGAGCTGATGCTATGAGGGGCCGTTCTCATCTCGAGTCAATACAATGTTATATCTGGACGGCGGCTTTTGTTCCCCCCGAGCACATGATTAATTGGGCGTCTCTTGAAAATCAATATCTCTCATTGTATCACATCTCTGTATCAATTTATGTCTGATCAGAGGTCAAAGGTGAAAAGACAAATTAAAAAAATCAAATTTTTTGGAAATCTTTACTTTACACCAATAGCTGCTTCCTAGACACCCGGAATGACTAAATCTGCAATACTACCCTCTATTCACTACCACCACCATTTTTCTCCACTATAGCGCTGTGCTGTGTAGTGTCAGTCTATACTGCAGTTCTGGCATTCCATTCATGGACCTAGAAAATGAGATGAACTGCATGAGAGACCTCCAATGGCTCTTGAAGTCAGGTTTGTGTTATGGTATGGTGTGTGGTTAGGGAATTGCTTGCCCCGAAGTGAACATGTTCTTTACGCAATAGAGTCTAAATAAAGAGGGCGATTCCTTTAAGTAATAAGCCGTTTCTGAAATTAAACTGCACCTTTAAGCCATTGGATGTATAAACGGGAGAATTATAATGATCCAGAAATATACAACCTATCTATCTGCAGGGCTGGGGTGGTATGCTGGCTCTGGTGACACTAACCTATCTATCTGCAGGGCTGAGGTGATATACTGGGGTCTGGTGACAGTAACCTATCTATCTGCAGGGCTGGGGTGATATGCTGGGTCTGGTGACAGTAACCTATCTATCTGCAGGGCTGGGGTGATATACTGGGGTCTGGTGACAGTAACCTATCTATCTGCAGGGTTGGGGTGATATGCTGGGTCTGGTGACAGTAACCTATCTATCTGCAGGGCTGGGGTGATATGCTGGTTCTGGTGACAGTAACCTATCTATCTGCAGGGCTGGGGTGATATGCTGGTTCTGGTGACAGTAACCTATCTATCTGCAGGGCTGGGGTGATATGCTGGGTCTGGTGACAGTAACCTATCTATCTGCAGGGCTGGGGTGATATACTGGGGTCTGGTGACAGTAACCTATCTATCTGCAGGGTTGGGGTGATATGCTGGGTCTGGTGACAGTAACCTATCTATCTGCAGGGCTGGGGTGATATGCTGGGTCTGGTGACAGTAACCTATCTATCTGCAGGGCTGGGGTGATATGCTCGGTCTGGTGACACTAACCTATCTATCTGCAGGGTTGGGGTGATATGCTGGGTCTGGTGACAGTAACCTATCTATCTGCAGGGTTGGGGTGATATGCTGGTTCTGGTGACACTAACCTATCTATCTGCAGGGCTGGGGTGATATGCTGGGTCTGGTGACACTAACCTATCTATCTGCAGGGCTGGGGTGATATGTTGGGTCTGGTGACAGTAACCTATCTATCTGTAGGGCTGGGGTGATATGCTGGGTCTGGTGACAGTAACCTATCTATCTGCAGGGCTGGGGTGATATGCTGGGTCTGGTGACAGTAACCTATCTATCTGCAGGGTTGGGGTGATATGCTGGGTCTGGTGACAGTAACCTATCTATCTGCAGGGCTGGGGTGATATGCTGGGTCTGGTGACAGTAACCTATCTATCTGCAGGGCTGGGGTGATATGCTGGTTCTGGTGACTGTAACCTATCTATCTGCAGGACCGGGGTGATATGCTGGTTCTGGTGACACTAACCTATCTATCTGCAGGGCTGGGGTGGTATGCTGGTTCTGGTGACAGTAACCTATCTATCTGCAGGGCTGGGGTGATATGCTGGTTCTGGTGACACTAACCTATCTATCTGCAGGGCTGGGGTGATATGCTCGGTCTGGTGACAGTAACCTATCTATCTGCAGGGCTGGGGTGATATGCTGGTTCTGGTGACTGTAACCTATCTATCTGCAGGGCTGGGGTGATATGCTGGTTCTGGTGACTGTAACCTATCTATCTGCAGGACCGGGGTGATATGCTGGTTCTGGTGACACTAACCTATCTATCTGCAGGGCTGGGGTGGTATGCTGGTTCTGGTGACAGTAACCTATCTATCTGCAGGGCTGGGGTGATATGCTGGGTCTGGTGACAGTAACCTATCTATCTGCAGGGCTGGGGTGATATGCTCGGTCTGGTGACAGTAACCTATCTATCTGCAGGGCTGGGGTGATATGCTGGTTCTGGTGACACTAACCCAGGGGTAGGGAACCTTTGGCTCTCCAGCTGCTGTGAAACTACAACTCCCAGCATGCTCCATTCACTTCCATGGGAGTTCCCAGAACAGCAGAGCCAGTGTGAATGCTGGGAGTTGTAGTTTTGCAACAGCTGGAGAGCCGTACGTTCCCTACCCCTGCACTAACCTATCTATCTGCAGGGATAGGGTGATATGCTGGTTCTGGTGACTATAACTAGAGATGAGCGAGTACTGTTGGGATCAGCCGATCCGAACAGCAGGCTTGCATAGAAATGAATGGACGTAGCTGGCACGCAAGGGGTTAAGCGGCTGGCCGCCATCAAAGTGGAAGTACCAGGTGCATCCATTCATTTCTATGGTGCGTGCTGTTCAGATCGGCTGATCCGAACAGTACTCGCTCATCTCTAACTATAACCTATCTATCTGCAGTGCTCGGTTGATATGTTGGGTTCTAGTGACTTCCTTTATGAACAATTTCACCACTCTGCTCAGTGTATTGAACGCGGTTTAGGATCCCAAAAAAAAAAAAATCCATAAGTGGTTCCTAGAGGTTCCATAACATGAAGCAATTACCGGTCCCCTGCGGGAATGTCATGTGCGGGGCGGGGTGCGGCTCCTGCGGTTTTTCTTCCGTCCTAGTAGAATATTTTTCATTGCCATTGGAGAATTAGCAGATTTTCCGCCCGCGCTTTTGTTTCTGTTAATCGGAGGCACGTGGGGGAAGTGGCCCATAAGCCGATTCTTAATGCAGCCCCATTATTCCAAATTACACCGCCTGCTTTATTTTTCTCTCCTCATTATCAATGAATGACATTTTTGTTTTTTCAATTTACACGCCGGCGACTGAGTCACCATCGCTCTGGTAACGGTGGCGGGGCGGTAATATTTGCTTGGAGTAACGTGTTGCTTGTTTTCATCGGCTTTCTATAAATAGTCTGATAATGAGCAAGAGATTTTCAATTAAAGTCTGTTGGTTGGTCGTTTCTTATAATGAATGGGTTATACAAAGAGTGGCCACTTTATTAGAGACCCTTGCCCTTTCCCAATTGGCGCTCTCCTCCATGGACATGTGACGTGACCATGGGACGCAGTATAAAATTTGGCATCAGTTTTGGGAAAATACAGTGAATGGAGCGACTTGTAGTGAAGTCGGGTCAACAACAGTGTCCTCCTAAGATGACCAAGCACACAACTTGCCATTCTTTAGTAGAAATGGGCGAACTGACTCACCCCGAGCTGTGTTCAACCCGAATATTAAAAAATTGTTTTGTTTTTTTAATGAAACTGAACAAATCGGGATTCGTCTCAGGCGAACTTAAATGGCCACCTCATTATACTAGTGGTAGGGTCCGAGGGGAGGTGACAATAATGAAAAAAATATTGTGTATCCTCTTTTGGGCCTGCTTGCAGTATCCAGCACTCTCCTGGTGACATCAGATGCAATAGAGTCACCGCAATTGAGTTCTAAGAGCTTTGATATGTCTTATAGATAGGTTCCTAGGAGCCCTGACAGTGTCATACACTATGCTTTATAGATAGGTTCCTAGGAGCCCTGACAGTGTCATACACTATGTATTATAGATAGGTTCCTAGGAGCCCTGACAGTGTCATACACTATGTTTTATAGATAGGTTCCTAGGAGCCCTGACAGTGTCATACACTATGCTTTATAGATAGGTTCCTAGGAGCCCTGACAGTGTTATACACTATGTATTATAGATAGGTTCCTAGGAGCCCTGACAGTGTCATACACTATGTTTTATAGATAGGTTCCTAGGAGCCCTGACAGTGTTCTACACTATGTATTATAGATATATTCCTAGGAGCCCTGACAGTGTCATACACTATGTTTTATAGATAGGTTCCTGGGAGCCCTGACAGTGTCATACACTATGTTTTATAGATAGGTTCCTAGGAGCCCTGACAGTGTCATACACTATGTTTTATAGATAGGACCCTAGGAGTCCTGACAGTGTCATACACTATGTATTATAGATAGGTTCCTATGAGCCCTGACAGTGTTATACACTATGTATTATAGATAGGTTCCTGGGAGCCCTGACAGTGTTATACACTATGTATTATAGATAGGTTCCTAGGAGCCCTGACAGTGTCATACACTATGTATTATAGATAGGTTCCTAGGAGCCCTGACAGTGTCATACACTATGTTTTATAGATAGGTTCCTAGGAGCCCTGAACGTGTCCTACACTATGTTTTATAGATAGGTTCCTAGGAGCCCTGACAGTGTCATACACTATGTATTATAGATAGGTTCCTGGGAGCCCTGACAGTGTCATACACTATGTATTATAGATAGGTTCCTGGGAGCCCTGACAGTGTCATACACTATGTTTTATAGATAGGTTCCTAGGAGCCCTGACAGTGTCATACACTATGCTTTATAGATAGGTTCCTAGGAGCCCTGACAGTGTTATACACTATGTATTATAGATAGGTTCCTAGGAGCCCTGACAGTGTCATACACTATGTATTATAGATAGGTTCCTAGGAGCCCTGACAGTGTTCTACACTATGTTTTATAGATAGGTTCCTAGGAGCCCTGACAGTGTCATACACTATGTTTTATAGATAGGACCCTAGGAGTCCTGACAGTGTCATACACTATGTATTATAGATAGGTTCCTAGGAGCCCTGACAGTGTCATACACTATGTATTATAGATAGGTTCCTAGGAGCCCTGACAGTGTCATACACTATGTATTATAGATAGGTTCCTGGGAGCCCTGACAGTGTTATACACTATGTTTTATAGATAGGTTCCTAGGAGCCCTGACAGTGTCATACACTATGTTTTATAGATAGGGTCCTAGGAGCCCTGACAGTGTCATACACTATGTTTTATAGATAGGTTCCTAGGAGCCCTGACAGTGTCATACACTATGTTTTATAGATAGGTTCCTAGGAGCCCTGAACGTGTCCTACACTATGTTTTATAGATAGGTTCCTAGGAGCCCTGACAGTGTCATACACTATGTATTATAGATAGGTTCCTGGGAGCCCTGACAGTGTCATACACTATGTATTATAGATAGGTTCCTGGGAGCCCTGACAGTGTCATACACTATGTTTTATAGATAGGTTCCTAGGAGCCCTGACAGTGTCATACACTATGTATTATAGATAGGTTCCTAGGAGCCCTGACAGTGTCATACACTATGTTTTATAGATAGGTTCCTAGGAGCCCTGACAGTGTTATACACTATGCTTTATAGATAGGTTCCTGGGAGCCCTGACAGTGTTCTACGCTATGTTTTATAGATAGGTTCCTAGGGGCCCTGACAGTGTTATACACTATGTATTATAGATAGGTTCCTGGGAGCCCTGACAGTGTTATACACTATGTTTTATAGATAGGTTCCTAGGAGCCCTGACAGTGTTATACACTATGTATTATAGATAGGTTCCTCGGAGCCCTGACAGTGTCATACACTATGTTTTATAGATAGGTTCCTAGGAGCCCTGACAGTGTCATACACTATGTTTTATAGATAGGTTCCTCAGATCCCTGACAGTGTCATACACTATGTTTTATGGATAGGTTCCTAGGAGCCCTGACAGTGTTCTGCACTATGTTTTATAGATAGGTTCCTAGGTTCGCTCATCTCTACCTGTCCAATTCAGCAGCTAGCTTGGGCTGGTTGAAGTGTTGTAATGGTGGAAGGAAGGTTCTCTTTCATACCTGTAGATAAAAGGGCACAAAAAATTGCCAAACATGAGAAAAATAGTCATCCGTGACGTACATTAAATGGATCATAGAGGGTCCCAATTACATGGATGCATATAGAGTTAAAGTCAGGGTGTAACAACTGTTAGAACATTAGGACAGCATCTGAAATCCAGGACTATCCCACTGAATCGAGGACAGTTATGACGTATGCACTTTCTATGAGTGGTTTATCCACAGGATAAGTAATAAATGTATGATCAATAGGAGGCTAAACAGGGGACTCCGCTCTTGTGATCTTGTGGGGTTGGGGGGTTCCATCTATCAGACATAGAAAAAGGGTTAAGTGTCGTTCATGGAAAGACTCCTTGAAGAGTGTCTTGAAGTTGCAGTGTATATGTAGAGATGATGGAGGTTATGTGTCTGGATGAGTTTATTGGAAGCCATTGAAGCGTAACCTCCCAACACGCGGTCGATAGAGTAATTATCCTCCCAGTAATAATACAGGGAGAGATAGCCTTTAATATCATTAGTCCTCTCCTGTGATATCACCGCGGACTCCTCGCCTCTGCCGAAAACCTCATTATTCCTTCCGCCTCCTCTGTCCTTATCTTTGATGGATGGAACAAAAAAATTTTTTACTGTCCCTATAAAATTTAATTTATTGTCAAAATGGCAGCAGAGGACACGGCTCGGAGTTGCAGGACTGTGCGGCGACGCAACGCCGAGGTCTCAGCTATTACCATAATGGCATATTTTGCACCATTACACTGAAAGGTTTTTTTGGTTGGAGATCTGACAACAAGCACAATGACGGCCTCATGACTCAGCTAATACTCTGTCTAGATTTGTAATTTTAGTTTTTCATTTGATAACCTATCTATCTGCAGGGCTGGGGTGATATGCTGGTTCTGGTGACACTAACCTATCTATCTGCAGGGCTGGGGTGATATGCTGGTACTGGTGACAGTAACCTATCTATCTGCAGGACTGGGGTGATATGCTGGTTCTGGTGACACTAACCTATCTATCTGCAGGGCTGGGGTGATATGCTGGTTCTGGTGACAGTAACCTATCTATCTGCAGGGCTGGGGTGATATGCTGGTTCTGGTGACAGTAACCTATCTATCTGCAGGGCTGGGGTGATATGCTGGTTCTGGTGACAGTAACCTATCTATCTGCAGGGCTGGGGTGATATGCTGGCTCTGGTGACAGTAACCTATCTATCTGCAGGGCTGGGGTGATATGCTGGTTCTGGTGACAGTAACCTATCTATCTGCAGGGCTGGGGTGATATGCTGGTTCTGGTGACACTAACCTATCTATCTGCAGGGCTGGGGTGATATGCTGGTTCTGGTGACAGTAACCTATCTATCTGCAGGGCTGGGGTGATATGCTGGGTCTGGTGACAGTAACCTATCTATCTGCAGGGCTGGGGTGATATGCTGGTTCTGGTGACAGTAACCTATCTATCTGCAGGGCTGGGGTGATATGCTGGTTCTGGTGACAGTAACCTATCTATCTGCAGGGCTGTAGCGATATTTCGGTCCTGGTGACCCTAACCTATCTATCTGGGGCTGGGGTGATATGTCAGTTCTGCTGACCCTAACCTATCTATCTGGGTGCAATATTTCGGTCCTGGTGACCCTAACCTATCTATCTGGGGTGATATGCTGGTTCTGGTGACACTAACCTATCTATCTGCAAGGTTGGCGTAATATGTCGGTTCCGGTGACAGACTCCCTTTAATGTGATTCTAGCGCTAGTAAGATGTCAGCTTGTACCTTCAGCACCACAGACAGCTCCATACTCGCTGTCTCTACAGGTCACTCCTGGGAAGTTTCAAGATGAGATAGAAGACTAATGATTCTTGCTATAAAACAGACTTTACAGCTCCGGCCTCCAGAGATCGGCAGCCAAACTTCTCACCGGAACATTTGATCAAAAATCTACAATGAACATAAGAAAGTTCTACTTCTTCTACTGAGTTCTTCTAGAATTTTAACACTTAGTGCAACCTGTAAACCGAAGGCACTTGTTGCAAATTTTACAGGCCGCAGGCATTTCCCCGCACCGCTTTCCATTCACTTCTATGGTCATTAGGTTGCACGGCCGCTATAAATCAGCACTGGCGTGAGCAACGAGGTCTCTTCATATGGCTGATCTGTGGGGGTTCTAAGGTGTTGACCCACACTGATCTTTTATTGATGACCTATCCTAAGGATATAAAGCAACTGGGATATCCCTTTAAGGGTACAGACACGCATAAACCCATGGCGCATGTTCAGAGCCCCGTCCACCAGCTGCGAGGGAGGGTCAAACAATTTTGAGGTTGACACCCTCAATCAGATCTCGCCTGGGTAATGGATACAATTGTATCCAGTATAGACAATGCTCTGAGAGCTAAACAGCCTGAACACCAGCCTGGTACATTGGCCGACCTCTTTAGCTCATAGAGCGTTGCCTGGATTAGATACAGTCGTATCCAACGTCTCAACAGGGCTGATCAAAAACTGTCATAATCTGAATTCTGCCAAATTCCCTGTGTGATCTTTACTGATGACAGAAACAAAATACACTGCGAGCGAAGAACAAGCAGAACTTTAAAGGACGCGTCAGAGCGATGTGGAGCCGCCGCCGCCGTTATTCATTACGGGGGAGCTTGTCATGTGTTTACTTTCCTCTCGGTATTTTTAGGTGATTGACAACTAATTAGATTAAAAATACGAATTTCAATAACTCAGGAGAAAACAAGTGACATTTCCATATTTGTAAATTTATGGTAATGAAGGATCTGTCATGTCCTCCGAGCGTCTGAGAATGTGGCGCATTATACGCTGATGGTAGAAATTAACCACTCAATGTACTGTATAGGGCTGTAATACAAGGAGCGGCCACTAGTCCTATGGGGTCCATATAGGGAATTGGAAAGGGAGCAATTTGCATTGTCACCCTACAGGGTGCATGTGGGACGGTGTCATGGGACTGTTTTGGCCTCGAGGCTGACGGGTAGGGAATAAGGATCCGGGATACATGTATGGCTATGGTAGATCTATACATTGATGAGCAAAAGGGTAACAATGTTTACAATTTGTGACTTTCAGGCTCCAGATCTCACCATCCCCTACGGCTCGGAGCGTGAGATGCCCATCATTCTATAGACGACCATCTTGGCTATCTCATACATAAGTTTGACCCCAGTCTATTGACTTTCATCTCATCACCGGCTTCCAATCTTCTGCTGTCCACTTTTCGTACTTCTCTGCAAACTGGAGCTTCTTAGGGCAGGTTCACACCTGTGCCCGGTCTCCGCTTCAGCCAATCCAGCAGGTTTCTGTCTTATGCCCCAAAAACTGAACAGGAGACGGAAACCCGAATGGGTTTCGAATGGGTTTGTAAAGTGAACACCTGTGAGTGTCTTCTCCCTCTTTGTGGCAAAACCGCTTTTTTGTAACCAGACGCAAAGTGCTACATGTCCGACTTTGTGTCCGGATTAAAAAAATGATTTGCCACGGAGAGGCAGAAGACGCACATGGGCGGTCACTTTGCAAAACCCATTCAAGTGAATGGAAAACTGACCACCGGGTTCCCGTTCCCTGTCCAGTTTCTCATGGCAGAAGATGGAAACTCGCAAAGCGGAGACAGGGTCAAGAGTCAAGGCTTCTTCACCTTTTTTCGAGCCACCATTCTAGACTTGTGTAAGACGCATCACTGGCATAGACATCTGTGATCTCACTATTACGACTCATACGAGACATCACCACTGCCGTATTTGTTGCACAAGAACTAAAAGACTTTGTGAGAAGATGACTTGTTGATATTTTGCCTGGACGACCACCACTTGGCTTTCGAATGGATGGACAGACTTCATTTGATAATCTTCATTTTGATAATCTATCATGGCACTCACATGCCATTTTGGGTTTGGTGACACTCCCTTTAGGGCAAAATTAACCCCTAATAGGTTGAATGCACTTACTGCACCTGATTTATACTTCCTAATAATTTTTTGACTTGACACATAAAGTCAAAGTCTACACTACAAAGATATTTGGGGTTTTACAACTTTAACGTGACTGTTCGGGGTTAAACGACTCCTTTCCCATCTCGTCGCTCATAGGTCTCTATTCATGTAATTCGCATTGTGCAGTTTAATGTCGTTTCAATGTGTTCTGTATAATTGTAGAGGACATTATGTCTCCTGTGGAGGACAGCGCTGTCGCCCTTCGGTTCTCCTGACGGATGTTGTTATGTAACAGGCGTCTGTCTCAGACTCTTCATTACCTGCCCAGCCAAGGCAAATTTGTATAAATACAAGAACTAGGGAGAGAAAAGTGGGTCACAAATACAGAACATTAAGCAACATTACAGGGAATCAGGTGTCTCACAAAGAGCGGGGCAGGGATTTGACGATGTTGTGCCTGATTCCCTATGACAACACTTCTTGCCAGTTGGATCTCATAGATTTGTATTATCCAAAGCAGCGCTGGGGTCAGTACACAACAAAGCTGAGTAAATGAATGTTGTGGGTTCCTCTATTCCTACTGAGATACTACGCTCAATGTCACATCCCACAGCTCTACTGAGCATTGGTCCATAGCGTTCCCCATACCCTGCACATCGGGGGGAATTCTGCTCTTCCTCTCCAAGTCCAAGCATCAATATTGTACAACATGGAGCTCCTAAAGGTCAGGTAACATGGCAATGCTGATGTTCGGCTCCTGTAACCCTGAGCATGCTAGTAGACTATCCGAGGTGTAGCTGGTGAAGCTTGCCATTGGTTGCCAGGGGTGGTGCCAAAAAGCCACTGTGGCGTAGCCAGGGTATTTAGATACAGTGTCAGTCTGGCTCAGTCTGGTTGGCCCAGTTCTAACACAATAATAGTCCAGTAGAGACACCCAAATTTGAAGGGTACCATGTTGGAGAGCTGTCCCCCAGGTTAATTCAGTACAACACAGTAGATACAAGACTATAACAGCAAAATACATCTTTGCTGTAAATAAAGAACTTAGTTACAATTTTGGCCACCAAAAGTTGTATGGAAACCTCTTGGAAATAGATGTAAGGTGAAACTCAATAAAATGTAATCACTTAACAGTAGAGAGTAACACATCAAAAAATCCGACAAGTGGTTAATATTTACCTGTCCCGGACGAGCCCCCAACTTCATGCTAGTTATATATTCTGTCAATGTGCTGCTTGATGCTAATGTTTTCTGCCGGGGCTTCACCTAGAAGCAGGACTCCTCGGCTTCCACGTTAATTAATTGTGTTGATATTTATGTCAGCCTAGTAATGATAGACTGTAATTACTTCGACCTCCAATGACCTGTGCTCTTTGCGTGACTCAAAAATAAACCATCTCTTAAGCTGCTAACAGGACGGGGAGGGGAGGTCTAGGAGTCGAATTTATTTCATTGGAAATCTTGGAGTGACATATGTTTTGTAAATGTTAAAGCGACAAATATTGTGAGGCACAAAGCAAATATTTGGCCTGTAATGGGTTTAGGCGATTCTGTGTATCACAGGGGAATTCATATTGACTTGGCTTAGACTTGGAATCTAATAAGCCCTTGCATGGAAGTAAAGTCCCAAACTAACTTTCAGTGCGAAATTCTTTATGAAACTAATATGGGGCAAAATTTATATTATATATATGAAGCAATGGTCCTATGCAGATGACGATTGATGATGTCATCATGTGGATGTAGTTATGTGAAACTGTTGAGGAATCCATGCTGTTAATTTCAGCACCGTTAAGCTAAATTGGCTCTCTACTGTCAGGTGGCCAACTCTGGCCTGGAACCGCCCACCTGATGTTTGGGAGAGTAATTAGCATATTGGGATCTGAAATTAATGGCACCAATTTCTCAGGAATGGTGGGGGTTAGTTAAAAAATTCCAACTGTGCCAAAATCAGTTGAGCGGCGTCTATTAAAGGTGGTACAGCGATGGAGTAGGGGGTAAAAAGTCCTGGTATGGAGCCTTTGTTCAGGACCATTCAGACCCAGAACAGTGACCAGCTACACATAGCATCTCTGGAGGACCATGCAAGTCCATGCATTATACAGACAACCTATGACAAGCTATGTAATGCCTCATTTCTCCTGCGGAGGCACTGTAGAAAAGTTGGCCACTTACTTCAAAGTTCTTCCGCAGATTGCATTCGATTGCTGCTTTAAATTTCCATTTCTCTCTACACCACTGGGCTGAATTACTGGTATAAATTTAGTCTATGGCTGCAATTTCAATAAAATGAGATTCAGTTTCTACATCCGAAGCAAAATATGAAAATATATGTAAATTCTACCTCGACATTCTGTGAACCCAGTTATTGATGTATTTCCACTTGATGCAAAGTAAATCCATAAATTAAATGGGGAATTTCACAGGTACGGGATCAAGGAATTTTTTGCTAAGATCTGGGGAAGGGGTCTGACACATCTCACATCGTATAGCAACGTGTATTGTCATTTTAGGATCAACCTTGTCACTTATAAAGTGAAATGTGATTTTTAATGTCTTTATTGAAACTATGGCTGTTTTTGCTCAAAAATTTTGCTTTGAGACAAAAACATCCGATCCCTGGGTCATCTTCCGAGAAATTATTTAGGTTTCTGCCTTTTCTTTTTGTAGTTCTTTTGAACTCTAGAGAAGATGGCTGATCATTTCACAGGAGTAAAAAGTTGGCACCTTGAACCCCCACAAATCTGCTGTTTGGAGAGATTACAGAGTTCAGGTGATCGCTGCAGCCTCTTCACTGAGCAGGAACCACAGCACCATAAAGTGTACAGTGGCTGTGCTTGGTATTGCAGCTCATCGATATTCTTTGCTAATAGGTAACAAGTTAAATGGACATGACTTCACTGGCAGGGCTCAGTCTAGCATTGCTGCCACTTCAAGATCCCAGTTGTCAGACCCTCACTAATCAGATCAGGGTGTAAATAGCAAAGACTGGGACCCTTAGAAAACTTTCGGCCTCCTCCATTCCCAGCACCCACATGGTATAACACCGCATTTATAAAGTCCCATAGCAACCTTCATACAGTATAATGTCCAACAGAGGCCTTACAGTATTTGAAAATTTGGGGGGGTTCACCACCCACAAACAATTTTTATACTCTGGGTTGTTTTCAGACCCCTGAGTATAATGATTGGAGGCCCAGGGAAGGTGATAAACATAAAATCCAGGGTTACTTACCTCTCCTGGGCTCTGCTATCTTCAGCCCTCTTGAATGATGTCAGAGACTAGAGATGAGTGAATGGTATTCCAAACTATAGTTTCAAATACCTCGCTCCATAGGAGTGAATGGGAGCTGCCGGCAGCCAGCGCTTAACCCCTTGTTGTTCTCGCTCCCATAGGAATGAATGGGAGCGGCCGATATTCAAAACTATACTATTCGAATCAACTCTATGACAGACCCCAGAGTATAGTAATAGTAGTTTCAGTTCAGATGTTTTCGGATGTCTGTGCTCTACCTACGTATTTCCCCTTTAAGAGCACATAGTAAAGCTACCTTATGAAATAACCTCCTTATAGCGAGCCCTCAGTGCGGCTATTCATCAGCAGAGGTGGGAACGTCTCATAATAAGGTTCCTGCGGTGGATAAAAATCCCTAATTCCAGGCCGTGTAATTATCATCGCTGATTTAATACCTGTCACGGCGAGCGCCAAATGATGACAATTACATTGATTCAAGTTACCGAATGTATTGTCGTGTACTGAGAATAAGACTGGGGGCAGGGGTGGGAGACGGGCGTACAGCCCCCTCCATGTCTAGCAAAGCTGGGCCAGCACCAAGAAAGCCTAAGGAGATAACAGGGACCACTGGGGGGGGGGGGGGGCTGTACAGATATACACAAAGTATATGTATAATCTGGGAGGGTTTCTATTCAGAGATCAGAGACTAACTACAAAGAACATCTCTGGAGGACCCCACAAGTCAGGCATTACACATTGATGTTAATTAAAAAATAGATGTAATGCCTCATTTCTCCTGCGAAGGCAGTGTAGAGAAGTCGAACACTTGCTGCACAGTTCTTCTTTACCTAAGCTTTTGAATAATTTTAGATTTTCTGGCTGACTTTGAGAAATTAATACATTTGGAATACACTTTATAATGGAGCCTGTGCTGAAATCTACTTTTTGTCCCTTAAAGGGAGTGTGTCAAGAGCTCTTTGCATATTAACAAAAACAGCGATATCTCGGCAACGGAGACAGCGAATCACAAGGGGGAAAGATTGTTTGATTCAGGAGACCCTAACCAATCTATCTGCACCCTGGGTTGGTATTCTGGGTTCTGGTGACAGACTCCCCTTAAATCTTATACAACCCCTTTCAAGGGACCATGTAGTATTTTTTAAGGATCACCATGTACATATCAACATCCGGTTTCATATATAATACCAAAATTCAGTTACCAACCACGTATGTACTAATGGCTTCTCCACAATCCATCCTCAGTAAATAGTTACTGCAAATATAACAATCCCAACAACAAAGGTTTTTCCTTGTTAATGTGAATGAGTCATGTGCCCCCCCCCATACACACTGATATACTCATACATGTCTGTGTTCTATAAATGGGTGACATTATGACATTTATGTTGCCATGCGTGACAAAATAACAAATAGCGGCATCTACAAGGTTGTGGCTATCCAGAGGTCTGATATCACAATGACATAAACGAGACAAGTCCAGGCAGGAGGACTAATAAGGAGAGAGAGGTCAGGTCATATATATATATATATAAGGGTATCCCCATATTAGTGCTGAGCACATATACAGGAGGTAATAAAGATATCTAGTACTAGGCGGATGTGTGGAAGTAGTATATGTCGTAAAGATATTCATGTACAAGAGGCAGGATTATAGTTATATTCTAGTACATAGGGGCAGGATTATAGTAGTTATATTCTTGTACATAGGGGCAGTATTATAGCAGTTATATTCTTGTACATAGGAGTAGTATTATAGTAGTTATATTCTTGTACATAGGAGCAGTATTATAGTAGTTATATTCTTGTACATAGGAGCAGTATTATAGTAGTTATATTCTTGTACATAGGAGGTAGTATTATAGTAGTTATATTATTGTACATAGTGGGCAGTATTATAGCAGTTATATTCTTGTACATAGGAGTAGTATTATAGTAGTTATATTCTTGTACATAGGAGCAGTATTATAGTATTTATATTCTTTACATAGGGGGTAGTATTATAGTAGTTATATTCTTGTACATAGGAGCAGTATTATAGTAGTTATATTCTTGTACATAGGGGGTAGTATTATAGTAGTTATATTCTTGTACATAGGAGCAGTATTATAGTAGTTATATTCTTGTACATAGGAGCAGTATTATAGTAGTTATATTCTTGTACATAGGGTCAGTATTATAGTAGTTATATTCTTGTACATAGGGGGTAGTATTATAGTAGTTATATTCTTGTACATAGGAGCACTGTTATAGTAGTTATATTATTGTACATAGTGGGCAGTATTATAGCAGTTATATTCTTGTACGTAGGGGGTAGTATTATAGTAGTTATATTCTTGTACATAGGAGTAGTATTATAGTAGTTATATTCTTGTACATAGGAGCAGTATTATAGTATTTATATTCTTGTACATAGGAGCAGTATTATAGTAGTTATATTCTTGTACATAGGAGCAGTATTATAGTAGTTATATTCTTGTACATAGGGGGTAGTATTATAGTAGTTATATTCTTGTACATAGGAGCAGTATTATAGTAGTTATATTCTTGTACATAGGAGTAGTATTATAGTAGTTATATTCTTGTACATAGGGGCAGTATTATAGTAGTTATATTCTTGTACATAGGAGTAGTATTATAGTAGTTATATTCTTGTACATAGGGGCTGTATTATAGTAGTTATATTCTTGTACATAGGAGCAGTATTATAGTAGTTATATTCTTGTACATAGGAGCAGTATTATAGTAGTTATATTCTTGTACATAGGAGCAGTATTATAGTAGTTATATTCTTGTATATAGGAGGTAGTATTATAGTAGTTATATTCTTATACATAGGAGCAGTATTATAGTAGTTATATTCTTGTACATAGGAGCAGTATTATAGTAGTTATATTCTTGTACATAGGAGTAGTATTATAGTAGTTATATTCTTGTACATAGGAGCAGTATTATAGTAGTTATATTCTTGTACATAGGAGTAGTATTATAGTAGTTATATTCTTGTGCATAGGGGGCAGTATTATAGTAGTTATATTCTTGTACATAGGAGTAGTATTATAGTAGTTATATTCTAGTACATAGGAGCAGTATTATAGTAGTTATATTCTTGTACATAGGGGGCAGTATTATAGTAGTTATATTCTTGTACATAGGAGCAGTATTACAGTAGTTATATTTTTTACGTTACATTATGTCTGTTCTTTGTTAATACCGCTGTGTACCGGAGTTGTCTGCGTCAGTCTCTTTCTGTGTAATTTTTGACACTTTGATATTTACAGCAGCTCTCGGCGTTCTCACTATGGATATTTTGTAGCTGCTGATAGATTATATTACTACATTCTTAATTCTATTGATTCCCATCTGAGATCAAACATCTGGCAGAACATACTTGGGACTTGTTACTAGACTCACCACCTGGCATTTCTCCCCTCCTTGGATATTTTCCCTCCAGCATACAATCTCCATACATCCATTGTACAGTTTCCGCCCCAGGGTTTATGTGGAGGGCCCCCATATATCATCTATATACATCCCGCAATCACAGGCCCTCTCCTTACCAGTGTCAGTCATGTTAATCCGCAGCTGCCATTGCCCTCTTGTCATCTCATCATCTTAAGTGTCTTTCATCAATGGATCCAGCAGCATCTGTTCTGTAAATTAACAGGATTCTGCTTTGCATATTTAATTATGATAATGTACAGGGCACAGTGTCACTGCCGCATGGAGGACAGCACAGCCCAGCAAGCAAATGAGCCTTGTCTACACTACAGACATTAATACTGCAATGAATTCAATAAATCCGTATAAGGAGGTGCGGATATTGGGCATAAGAATTGATGTCAGGGTATGCTGGGGGTTGTAGTCGCACAACAGCTGGAAATCCATGGGTTAGGGTCCACAATTTAGTAACATTTCCTCTATAGTCAGTAAATGTAAAAAAAAAAATAAATCACCATTTGTGGAATAAAAAGTGTCAAAAGTTCAGGTTATTAACCCAATACCAAAAATCCAAAACTTTCAAAAAATTTTTTTCTAAAGTCGCCATATTCCGACACCTGTAACTGTATTATATTTCCGTCTACGAGGATGCATAGGGCGTCTTTTTTGTGGGGTCAGGTGTACTTTTTGGTAACCCATTTTGGGGAATGTCTATTGCTTTGATCACTTTCTCTTAAAAATTTTAGCAAAAGTAAAAGAGCGAAAAAACAGCGTTTGGCACTTTTTGATTCCCCCCCCACCCCCCGCTACGGCATTCAATGGACAGGAAAAATACCAGCATCTGAAGGACAGGCGGTCAAATCTGGTCACTGGCGCTGATCATGGGCATTGGCGCTGATCATGGGCATTGGTGCTGATCATGGTCATTGGCACTGATCATGGGCATTGGCACTGATCATGGGCATTGGTGCTCATTATGGTCATTGGCACTGATCATGGTCATTGGTGCTAATCATGGGCATTGGCGCTTATCATGGGCATTGGCGTGATCATGGGCATTGGCGCCGATCATGGGTATTGGCACTGATCATGGACATTGGCGCTGATCATGGGTATTGGCACTGATCATGGTCATTGGTGTTGATCATGGGCATTGGCGCTTATCATGGGCATTGGCGCTGGGTTCTTCTGTATAATACATTATGGTGGAGATTGGAAGGGGCTAATAGAGGCCTCGACAGGTGCAGGGCAAAAAGAAGGCAATGCTCCGGGTGTGTGCTAGAATGGAGATCTACACAAATACGGAACAGGTGCAAGTTTCCATGATAACTATCTGGGGTACGTTATAATATGATATCCAAAGGCACCCCATCCCGCCCCATTCCCTGACCCGCTCTGCCTACATTCACACAGAAGGAGGTTGTGGTGAACATTCGGCACAAGAAATGACCTTGAACATCTCCTTCTATGACCAGCACGCAACCTGATCCTTCATTTCATCATGGGAGACCAAGACGGAGTGAGCATAGAATTCAGAATAACCAAGCAGAGTTGGGGGAACTGGTTCGTTCCAAACCAGGTTCAACATGAATATTCCAAATTGCTTGATTTTTTAAAGAAACAGAATAATTGACGATTCATCTCGGCCACCACAACATGTATTGTGTAGTGAAACTATAGTGTCTTTGAGTCTCTGTGACATCCTGGCACCACCTGACAGCCTTTCATGGGCTGTGGTAGGTGCTGAGGTCACATATACTGTAGTATATAAGATGCTGTAGGCATTTCAGTGATGGTGGAAATAGGGAATGGATGTGTTATTCATGACTATGTGATCCAAAGCAATTACTCAGTTTTCTTCAGCAAAACACAGCACTGACAGCAGCAAAACCTACCCTACAGCTAGAGAATCCTAGGAGTAGGAGAAGTAGAACAAAGTGTAGTCAGATTCCATCAATTACAGGCGATAGTAATAGAAATCATTCATAGGAGTGAGGGAGAATATCTGAGCCAGACTGCTGCAGTAATAAAGACAGACTAACGCGGTTAACCCTTTCATTGCCAATAACATAGTTCTGTCTGTTGTGAAGCAGAGCAGTTTCATCTATGACTGCTCAGCATCCTAACTGAGTTGTGAGGGACGATCCCCCACAAGACAGTATGGAAGGGAACCCTTGGGGCATTCCTTATAATCCACGATGAAGACCAGTCCCTCTGTCCCTCTTAAACAGACCTTGAGAGGTTCACCCATCTCTTCCAAGTAGTTTAGTAGGGAAAGAGGAAGAAATGAGCCTCATAAGTGGAGAAAGAAGCATTGTTTTCTGATACTATATATTTCAAAATCTCTTCTATTCACCTGTACTATTGATTTATGCAAAGTTTGTTGAAAGTAAAGCCACCGCTTATTCTAGAGTTTGTTTCTGAATTTCCCCTTTATCGCAACGAGGGGGTCACATGTCATTATTGAGCAAGATAACCGTGTACATTAGAAAATGCAGCTTATTCCGCTAATGGTCTGTAATATAAGCCTCCTCCTGCCAGTACTGGAGCGATTCGCTGCTCATGGCGAGAAATATCAGGACACGTCAACATTAACATCACACCTGGGTCTATGGCGCAAAATAAACAGCAATTATCCGCAAGGACATCGGTAATTACAGGAACGCCAACCGCGAGAAGACAGCTTCCAAGCACAGCGCCCTCACTTGGCAGCTTCCCACCCCTAAACACGATGGATACGTCCAATTACGTATTAGTCAGTGGCAATGTTGATCATCGCGCAAGGGCTCCTGGCACACTGTAACAGAATATTCTCTCCAAATCCTAACACTGGACAAGTTTTACCCCAGGTGACACCTGATACAATCGCGGTAATATAAAATCTCCATCCCTGGTATCACAATGCAACGCAATGACCTGTAAAATAAATTGCTGCCGTCGTCTTTCGGTGGCTCCGCTCCCGGTTAGATGGATTAGTTATAGATCGGAATTAAAGATAAAGGGCAGCACACGGGAGGGGATCGGTATGGAGGAGATGTTGTTTTGCCAGACTATTTCTGCCATCCGCAGGGATTTAAAGGGGTTGTGTGGTATTAATAAAACATGGCTGGTTTCTAATAGAAACAGCGCCTCACCTGTTCTCAGGTTGCATCTGGTATTGCAACTCCACTAATGTAAATTAGTAAGAACTATAATACCACAAGCAACCAGTGCACAGGGGTGGCGCTATTTGGAAGGACTTTGTCTACCAGAAAACCCCTAAATTTTATTGTGCATTTCACGAAGCCTCTTGACTTATATTGACATATTGGCAATAGGGGAGTCCTGACCAGGGGACATAGTATTGCCATGCGTGGACCCAGACTGTCTACCGGGGTCCCAAGAATTATAATCTGTAGGGAGTTAGCATAAATTGGTCTGTGCAAAACTGTGTGAAATGATCTGCATAAATACAACCGTCACATAGCGGCAATGGCGCATCCTCGCATTATATTCCTTGTCTCACGCGAGCAAAAAGGAGAAAAAACAACTTGTCAAAAGACACTTCAAGGTTAAAGCTATAGAGATGTTACAATACAGGGAAAGATCCATACAGCAAGGGTTGGAATTATAATATGTATGTCGCCATATAACAATTCAGCCATGAGATCCCAAAAGAGCAATACGATAACAATAACCCCACCAAGGTCCCTCAAACTAGGTGTGATGCCTACACGCGTCTCAGGCAGCCATATTGTATGTACACGTGACTGCTGGTGAGAATATAGGGCAACAGTCAGACAGATGATGCCGATTACCTGAATGCTATATGACGTACACCGCCTGTGATGTCACTGGAGACTTACTGTAGAGGAAGTCTACTGAAAAATTCCTAAATGCCAGGTGTAACTGCTGCCCCCTATTGGTGGGTCCCCTGCTCCCTTATAGGAGCGCTCATACTGGTCTTCTGCTGTTATACGCCATTCATATATAGGGATGGTGAGTTGCACATATGGACGCTAGGGCTGCAGTTTTCTTGACTGTGCTTTGCCTGTTCATCACACTCATTCCTGATATCCTCCTCTGATCCTTTCATCTCCAAGTTTCTTCCTTCCAAGTAGCCCAGGAACCAGGCCATTTATGTATGGGACAACCAAACAACCATCCTCTCTTCGACACAGATGTCCTAACAGCTAAACCATTGGTTTAACCATCCTCTACTCTCCTCGAGACAGACACCCTAACAGTAGAGCCACTGTCTCAAATATCTTCTCCTCTCCTTGAGGAAGACACCCTGACAGTAGAACCATAGGTTCAACCATCTTCTCCTTTCCTTGAGGCAGACACCTTAACAGTTGAGCGATAGGCTCACATCCTCTGCTCTCGTTTCCTCTGCTTACCTCTCTCCTCCCCAATTTTCATTCTGGCACACAGGCATGCACCTAATTTATTAAGAGGTCGGACCAGTGGTGTAACTAAAGTCTTGTGGGCCCCGATGCAAACTTTTGTCCAGGGCTGCCTACCCCATCCCTACAGCAAATTCTTGATAGTGGCAGGGCCCCACACAGTGTAATATGCTCAACAGTGGCCACCAGATAGTATTATATGCTCCACAGTGGCCCCATACAGCATTATATGCTCCACAGTGGCCCCATACAGCATTATATGCTCCACAGTGGCCCCACACAGCATTAAAAGCTCCACAGTGGCCCCATACAGCATTATATGCTCCACAGTGGCCTGATACAGCATTATATGCTCCACAGTGGCCCCATACAGCATTATATGCTCCACAGTGCCCCCACACAGTCTAATATACTTCAAAGTGGCAGCACACATAGTATAATATGCACCACTGAACTGCAAATCCCCACAAGAGGGCAGCATATGAAATCCTAACTCAAGCTAGTCTACCACTGATGGGCAGGCCTTGTCCACGTCCCTCAGATTGCTCATTCTTTCTATATTATCCCACCACAAGATCAGGTCAGGGGTCTCTAATAAAGTAGCCATTAAGTGTATATCAGTGGTTGTTGCACTCTATATAACCACTGAATGAGGGTACAGTGTATCCACTTATCAAGTGCAAAAAAAGTGCCGCCATTATCTTGGGAAAATCGCATAATTTTTTATCTGTAAAATTCCAGATAATAATACCCGACTGTCCTTGTACTTATCAGTGGGGGGCGATATTAATCTCTGCATAATTCCCACCCACCTGAATTATGGAGGACGCAAAGACAAGTAACAGGAGGAGATGGCACGTCCCACGCCAAGCACACCACACAATGCCTCCCATTAACTCAGTCGCGGGCTGAGATTTTGTGTCGTGTCCTGTAAGAATCCAGATAATCCATCTCATCCATATTATTTCTCAGCACTTATCGAGCGCTCAGTCCTCCGCCGCAGGATCTACTAATTGTACTAATGATACCACATCCCGCCTGACGACCATGGTAACGGTGTAGTATATGCACATAGTTCGCTTACTGTACACACCTTAAAGAGACTCAGTGCTGCTCCTGGTGGACGTGCTGCTCATTACACTTTTCTCAAAATATTACACTTTTTGGGGGGTTTTGCCAAAAAGCATTCATTGTCCATATTTTATATCTTAACAAATATGGCGATCTTATGTCTAGTGTTATAGTAAATTCCTCATACATGTTTATAGGGTGTAAAGCGATCCAAATCCGTTACATAGACATAGTTAAAGGGGAAATTTTGCCTCTTCCACCAACTCCACCTTTTTGCATCCTTTAATAGGTAATGTTCCACTGATCTCAGCGCAGTTGGAATTTTTTCTCTAGCCCCCACCAATCCCAAGCAATAGGTGCTGATAGTTTCAGAATCTCATAAGACAAATAGTCTTTCTGATACCTATTGGGCGGTCTTAGTCTTTAGCAGGTAGTCTGGGACTGCCCACAAGACAGTAGAGAACATAATTAACATATTGCATGCTGAAACTTACAGCACGGATTGCACAGGAATGGTAGGGGCTAGAGAAAAAATTCCAACTGTGCCAGACTCAGTGGAGCTTGGGCTATTGAATGATGCAAATGATTTGGTGGTGAGAAGACATCTTTAAAGGGATTCTGTAAATGCTCAACCCCCTTACAAATTAATCTTAAGATAACATGAAGAGGCAGAAAATCTTATATGGAAATTAGCCTCCAAGTGCACCAAAGGCGAGGCTGAGGCTGTAAATCGAGTATTGCTGATCAGAGCTATCCTTTCAGCCATGATAGACATCCTTAGGTTCTGTCTGCAACACAGTTGTGATATGAATTAGCTCCCCCTAGTGGTGGCTGCAATCAGACACAATCTTATCATTTAACTTGGTGGCACGTCTCAGTTAGCTGAGGTTCCAAGAGCCTTCATACCATAGGATTGTCCGAGGCAACAGCAATGGGGTTTGTGTAAAGGGCCAAAATAAAATTGCCCCATACTTCTACATGGGTAAAGTTACCCTACGTAAGGCTCCTTTTTCCAAAATTACTAGTCCCTTAAGTTATGAATGAGTTGAGAAGAACAATAGAAATAAAAAAAAACAGAGAGTCCTGGATAGCAGGTTGACATAAACCATCACCAGGAGAGGGCGCCATTTTCCTTTCCTGTGCGTCGAAGACTCCGGCACAGATATGACCATAGCGCTACACATTGCAGATCACCGTATCCCAGTCTTAGTTATCTTATGTCTGCTTCCATTTTAACTTTGTTTGTCCTTCAGCTGTTATGACTTTGAAACTTCTCAAGTGTATGTCACCCCGAACACTGCAATAAATACCTGTACGCCATGTCATCTACTTATCTATTCATCAGCTCTAATTCACAGACAATTATCTCAGGTCTAATGGCCGACATAATTACAATCCATTTACTTTCTTTTTTTATTATTTTTTGAGCAATGTCGCAAATGTATCTGAATAATGAAATGTAGAGCGGAAAAGCAGAAAGCATCATAGTGATAAGAAATAAAACCGTATGATGTGAAGAACCGAGCACTAAATATAGTAGTTATATTGTTGTACATAGGAGTAGTATTATAGTAGTTATATTGTTGTACATAGGAGTAGTATTATAGTAGTTATATTCTTGTACATAGGGGGCAGTATTATAGTAGTTATATTCTTGTACATAGGAGCAGTATTATAGTAGTTATATTCTTGTACATAGGGGCAGTATTATAGTAGTTATATTCTTGTATATAGGGAGCAGTATTATAGTAGTTATATTCTTGTACATAGGGGCAGTATTATAGTAGTTATATTCTTGTACATAGGAGCAGTATTATAGTAGTTATATTCTTGTACATAGGGGCAGTATTATAGTAGTTATATTCTTGTACATAGGGGGCAGTATTATAGTAGTTAAATTCTTGTACATAGGAGTAGTATTATAGTAGTTATATTCTCGTACATAGGAGGTAGTATTATAGTAATTATATTCTTGTACATAGGAGCAGTATTATAGTAGTTACAGTATATTCTTGTACATAGGGGGCAGTATTATAGTAGTTATATTCTTGTACATAGGAGCAGTATTATAGTAGTTATATTCTTGTACATAGAGGTAGTATTATAGTAGTTATATTCTCGTACATAGGAGGTAGTATTATAGTAGTTATATTCTTGTACATAGGAGCAGTATTATAGTAGTTATATTCTTGTACATAGTAGGCAGTATTATAGTAGTTATATTCTTGTACATAGGGGTAGTATTATAGTAGTTATATTCTTGTACATAGGAGCAGAATTATAGTAGTTATATTCTTGTACATAGGGGTAGTATTATAGTAGTTATATTCTTGTACATAGGAGCAGTATTATAGTAGTTATATTCTTGTACATAGGAGTAGTATTATAGTAGTTATATTCTTGTACATAGTAGGCAGTATTATAGTAGTTATATTCTTGTACATAGGGGCAGTATTATAGTAGTTATATTCTTGTACATAGGAGTAGTATTATAGTAGTTATATTCTTGTACATAGGAGCAGTATTATAGTAGTTATATTCTTGTATAAAAGGGGCAGTATTATAGTAGTTATATTCTTGTACATAGGAGTAGTATTATAGTAGTTATATTCTTGTACATAGTAGGCAGTATTATAGAAGTTATATTCTTGTACATAGGGCGTAGTATTATAGTAGTTATATTCTTGTACAAAGGAGCAGTATTATAGTAGTTATATTCTTGTACATAGTAGGCAGTATTATAGTAGTTATATTCTTGTACATAGGGGGTAGTATTATAGTAGTTATATTCTTGTACATAGGAGGTAGTATTATAGTAGTTATATTCTTGTACATAGGAGCAGTATTATAGTAGTTATATTCTTGTACATAGGAGGTAGTATTATAGTAGTTATATTCTTGTACATAGGAGCAGTATTATAGTAGTTATATTCTTGTACATAGGAGCAGTATTATAGTAGTTATATTCTTGTACATAGGAGCAGTATTATAGTAGTTATATTCTTGTACATAGGAGTAGTATTATAGTAGTTATATTCTTGTACATAGGAGCAGTAGTATAGTAGTTATATTCTTGTACATAGGAGTAGTATTATAGTAGTTATATTCTTGTACATAGGAGCAGTAGTATAGTAGTTATATTCTTGTACATAGGAGTAGTATTATAGTAGTTATATTCTTGTACATAGGAGCAGTAGTATAGTAGTTATATTCTTGTACATAGGAGTAGTATTATAGTAGTTACAGTATATTCTTGTACATAGGAGGTAGTATTATAGTAGTTATATTCTTGTACATAGGAGCAGTATTATAGTAGTTATATTCTTGTACATAGGAGTAGTATTATAGTAGTTATATTCCTGTACATAGGAGCAGTATTATACAGTAGTAATTATATTCTTGTACATGGGGCAGTATTATAGTAGTTATATTCTTGTACATAGGAGTAGTATTATAGTAGTTATATTCTTGTACATAGGAGCAGTAGTATAGTAGTTATATTCTTGTACATAGGAGTAGTATTATAGTAGTTATATTCTTGTACATAGGAGCAGTAGTATAGTAGTTATATTCTTGTACATAGGAGTAGTATTATAGTAGTTACAGTATATTCTTGTACATAGGGGGCAGTATTATAGTAGTTATATTCTTGTACATAGGAGCAGTATTATAGTAGTTATATTCTTGTATATAAGGGGCAGTATTATAGTAGTTATATTCTTGTACATAGGAGTAGTATTATAGTAGTTATATTCTTGTACATAGGAGCAGTATTATAGTAGTTATATTCTTGTATAAAAGGGGCAGTATTATAGTAGTTATATTCTTGTACATAGGAGTAGTATTATAGTAGTTATATTCTTGTACATAGTAGGCAGTATTATAGAAGTTATATTCTTGTACATAGGGCGTAGTATTATAGTAGTTATATTCTTGTACATAGGAGCAGTATTATAGTAGTTATATTCTTGTACATAGGGGTAGTATTATAGTAGTTATATTCTTGTACATAGGAGCAGTATTATAGTAGTTATATTCTTGTACAAAGGAGTAGTATTATAGTAGTTATATTCTTGTACATAGTAGGCAGTATTATAGTAGTTATATTCTTGTACATAGGGGCAGTATTATAGTAGTTATATTCTTGTACATAGGGCTTAGTATTATAGTAGTCATATTCCTGTACATAGGGGGTAGTATTATAGTAGTTATATTCTTGTACATAGGAGTAGTATTATAGTAGTTATATTCTTATACATAGGGGCAGTATTATAGTAGTTATATTCTTGTACACAGGAGCAGTATTATAGTAGTTATATTCTAATACATAGGAGGTAGTATTATAGTAGTTATATTCTTGTACATAGGAGCAGTATTATAGTAGTTATATTCTTGTACATAGGAGTAGTATTATAGTAGTTATATTCCTGTACATAGGAGCAGTATTATACAGTAGTAGTTATATTCTTGTACATGGGGCAGTATTATAGTAGTTATATTCTTGTACATAGGAGCAGTATTATAGTAGTTATATTCTTGTACATAGGAGTAGTATTATAGTAGTTATATTCTTGTACATAGGAGCAGTAGTATAGTAGTTATATTCTTGTACATAGGAGTAGTATTATAGTAGTTATATTCTTGTACATAGGAGCAGTAGTATAGTAGTTATATTCTTGTACATAGGAGTAGTATTATAGTAGTTACAGTATATTCTTGTACATAGGAGGTAGTATTATAGTAGTTATATTCTTGTACATAGGAGCAGTATTATAGTAGTTATATTCTTGTACATAGGAGTAGTATTATAGTAGTTATATTCCTGTATATAGGAGCAGTATTATACAGTAGTAGTTATATTCTTGTACATGGGGCAGTATTATAGTAGTTATATTCTTGTACATAGGAGTAGTATTATAGTAGTTATATTCTTGTACATAGGAGCAGTAGTATAGTAGTTATATTCTTGTACATAGGAGTAGTACTATAGTAGTTATATTCTTGTACATAGAAGCAGTAGTATAGTAGTTATATTCTTGTACATAGGAGTAGTATTATAGTAGTTACAGTATATTCTTGTACATAGGGGGCAGTATTATAGTAGTTATATTCTTGTACATAGGAGCAGTATTATAGTAGTTATATTCTTGTATATAAGGGGCAGTATTATAGTAGTTATATTCTTGTACATAGGAGTAGTATTATAGTAGTTATATTCTTGTACATAGGAGCAGTATTATAGTAGTCATATTCTTGTATAAAAGGGGCAGTATTATAGTAGTTATATTCTTGTACATAGGAGTAGTATTATAGTAGTTATATTCTTGTACATAGTAGGCAGTATTATAGTAGTTATATTCTTGTACATAGTAGGCAGTATTATAGTAGTTATATTCTTGTACATAGGGGCAGTATTATCGTAGTTATATTCTTGTACATAGGGCTTAGTATTATAGTAGTCATATTCCTGTACATAGGGGGTAGTATTATAGTAGTTATATTCTTGTACATAGGAGTAGTATTATAGTAGTTATATTCTTATACATAGGGGCAGTATTATAGTAGTTATATTCTTGTACACAGGAGCAGTATTATAGTAGTTATATTCTAATACATAGGAGGTAGTATTATAGTAGTTATATTCTTGTACATAGGAGCAGTATTATAGTAGTTATATTCTTGTACATAGGAGTAGTATTATAGTAGTTATATTCCTGTACATAGGAGCAGTATTATACAGTAGTAGTTATATTCTTGTACATGGGGCAGTATTATAGTAGTTATATTCTTGTACATAGGAGTAGTATTATAGTAGTTATATTCTTGTACATAGGAGCAGTAGTATAGTAGTTATATTCTTGTACATAGGAGTAGTATTATAGTAGTTATATTCTTGTACATAGGAGCAGTAGTATAGTAGTTATATTCTTGTACATAGGAGCAGTATTATAGTAGTTATATTCTTGTATATAAGGGGCAGTATTATAGTAGTTATATTCTTGTACATAGGAGTAGTATTATAGTAGTTATATTCTTGTACATAGGAGCAGTATTATAGTAGTTATATTCTTGTATATAAGGGGCAGTATTATAATAGTTATATTCTTGTACATAGGAGTAGTATTATAGTAGTTATATTCTTGTACATAGTAGGCAGTATTATAGAAGTTATATTCTTGTACATAGGGCGTAGTATTATAGTAGTTATATTCTTGTACATAGGAGCAGTATTATAGTAGTTATATTCTTGTACATAGGAGCAGTATTATAGTAGTTATATTCTTATACATAGGGGCAGTATTATAGTAGTTATATTCTTGTACACAGGAGCAGTATTATAGTAGTTATATTCTAATACATAGGAGGTAGTATTATAGTAGTTATATTCTTGTACATAGGAGCAGTATTATAGTAGTTATATTCTTGTACATAGTAGGCAGTATTATAGTAGTTATATTCTTGTACATAGGGGTAGTATTATAGTAGTTATATTCTTGTACATAGGAGCAGTATTATAGTAGTTATATTCTTGTACATAGGAGTAGTATTATAGTAGTTATATTCTTGTACATAGGAGCAGTATTATAGTAGTTATATTCTTGTATATAAGGGGCAGTATTATAGTAGTTATATTCTTGTACATAGGAGTAGTATTATAGTAGTTATATTCTTGTACATAGGAGCAGTATTATAGTAGTTATATTCTTGTATATAAGGGGCAGTATTATAATAGTTATATTCTTGTACATAGGAGTAGTATTATAGTAGTTATATTCTTGTACATAGTAGGCAGTATTATAGAAGTTATATTCTTGTACATAGGGCGTAGTATTATAGTAGTTATATTCTTGTACATAGGAGCAGTATTATAGTAGTTATATTCTTGTACATAGGAGCAGTATTATAGTAGTTATATTCTTATACATAGGGGCAGTATTATAGTAGTTATATTCTTGTACACAGGAGCAGTATTATAGTAGTTATATTCTAATACATAGGAGGTAGTATTATAGTAGTTATATTCTTGTACATAGGAGCAGTATTATAGTAGTTATATTCTTGTACATAGTAGGCAGTATTATAGTAGTTATATTCTTGTACATAGGGGTAGTATTATAGTAGTTATATTCTTGTACATAGGAGCAGTATTATAGTAGTTATATTCTTGTACATAGGAGTAGTATTATAGTAGTTATATTCTTGTACATAGTAGGCAGTATTATAGTAGTTATATTCTTGTACATAGGGGCAGTATTATAGTAGTTATATTCTTGTACATAGGGCGTAGTATTATAGTAGTTATATTCTTGTACATAGGAGTAGTATTATAGTAGTTATATTCTTATACATAGGGGCAGTATTATAGTAGTTATATTCTTGTACACAGGAGCAGTATTATAGTAGTTATATTCTAATACATAGGAGGTAGTATTATAGTAGTTATATTCTTGTACATAGGAGCAGTATTATAGTAGTTATATTCTTGTACATAGGAGTAGTATTATAGTAGTTATATTCCTGTACATAGGAGCAGTATTATACAGTAGTAGTTATATTCTTGTACATGGGGCAGTATTATAGTAGTTATATTCTTGTACATAGGAGCAGTATTATAGTAGTTATATTCTTGTACATAGGAGTAGTATTATAGTAGTTATATTCTTGTACATAGGAGCAGTAGTATAGTAGTTATATTCTTGTACATAGGAGTAGTATTATAGTAGTTATATTCTTGTACATAGGAGCAGTAGTATAGTAGTTATATTCTTGTACATAGGAGTAGTATTATAGTAGTTACAGTATATTCTTGTACATAGGAGGTAGTATTATAGTAGTTATATTCTTGTACATAGGAGCAGTATTATAGTAGTTATATTCTTGTACATAGGAGTAGTATTATAGTAGTTATATTCCTGTATATAGGAGCAGTATTATACAGTAGTAGTTATATTCTTGTACATGGGGCAGTATTATAGTAGTTATATTCTTGTACATAGGAGTAGTATTATAGTAGTTATATTCTTGTACATAGGAGCAGTAGTATAGTAGTTATATTCTTGTACATAGGAGTAGTACTATAGTAGTTATATTCTTGTACATAGGAGCAGTAGTATAGTAGTTATATTCTTGTACATAGGAGTAGTATTATAGTAGTTACAGTATATTCTTGTACATAGGGGGCAGTATTATAGTAGTTATATTCTTGTACATAGGAGCAGTATTATAGTAGTTATATTCTTGTATATAAGGGGCAGTATTATAGTAGTTATATTCTTGTACATAGGAGTAGTATTATAGTAGTTATATTCTTGTACATAGGAGCAGTATTATAGTAGTCATATTCTTGTATAAAAGGGGCAGTATTATAGTAGTTATATTCTTGTACATAGGAGTAGTATTATAGTAGTTATATTCTTGTACATAGTAGGCAGTATTATAGTAGTTATATTCTTGTACATAGTAGGCAGTATTATAGTAGTTATATTCTTGTACATAGGGGCAGTATTATCGTAGTTATATTCTTGTACATAGGGCTTAGTATTATAGTAGTCATATTCCTGTACATAGGGGGTAGTATTATAGTAGTTATATTCTTGTACATAGGAGTAGTATTATAGTAGTTATATTCTTATACATAGGGGCAGTATTATAGTAGTTATATTCTTGTACACAGGAGCAGTATTATAGTAGTTATATTCTAATACATAGGAGGTAGTATTATAGTAGTTATATTCTTGTACATAGGAGCAGTATTATAGTAGTTATATTCTTGTACATAGGAGTAGTATTATAGTAGTTATATTCCTGTACATAGGAGCAGTATTATACAGTAGTAGTTATATTCTTGTACATGGGGCAGTATTATAGTAGTTATATTCTTGTACATAGGAGTAGTATTATAGTAGTTATATTCTTGTACATAGGAGCAGTAGTATAGTAGTTATATTCTTGTACATAGGAGTAGTATTATAGTAGTTATATTCTTGTACATAGGAGCAGTAGTATAGTAGTTATATTCTTGTACATAGGAGCAGTATTATAGTAGTTATATTCTTGTATATAAGGGGCAGTATTATAGTAGTTATATTCTTGTACATAGGAGTAGTATTATAGTAGTTATATTCTTGTACATAGGAGCAGTATTATAGTAGTTATATTCTTGTATATAAGGGGCAGTATTATAATAGTTATATTCTTGTACATAGGAGTAGTATTATAGTAGTTATATTCTTGTACATAGTAGGCAGTATTATAGAAGTTATATTCTTGTACATAGGGCGTAGTATTATAGTAGTTATATTCTTGTACATAGGAGCAGTATTATAGTAGTTATATTCTTGTACATAGGAGCAGTATTATAGTAGTTATATTCTTATACATAGGGGCAGTATTATAGTAGTTATATTTAGAGATGAGCGAACAGTGTTCTATCGAACTCATGTTCGATCGGATATTAGGCTGTTCGGCATGTTCGAATCGAATCGAACACCGCGTGGTAAAGTGCGCCATTACTCGATTCCCCTCCCACCTTCCCTGGCGCCTTTTTTGCTCCAATAACAGCGCAGGGTAGGTGGGACAGGAACTACGACACCGGTGACGTTGAAAAAAGTAGGCAAAACCCATTGGCTGCCGAAAACATGTGACCTCTAATTTAAAAGAACAGCGCCGCCCAGCTTCGCGTCATTCTGAGCTTGCAATTCACCGAGGACGGAGGTTTCCGTCCAGCTAGCTAGGGCTTAGATTCTGGGTAGGCAGGGACAGGCTAGGATAGGAAGGAGAAGACAACCAACAGCTCTTGTAAGAGCTAAATTCCAGGGAGAAGCTTGTCAGTGTAACGTGGCACTGACGGGCTCAATCGCCGCAACCCAGCTTTCCCAGGATCCTGAATGGAATACACTGTCAGTGTATTCCCGTATACCCGATATATACCCCGATACCCGTTCCAACGGTGTGCCCCCCCACCTTCACCCCAGAAATACCCTGCAAGTCCCCTAGCAATAGAATTGGGGCTATATACACCCACAATTTTTACTACTGGTATACAGTGCCATTGTCTGACTGGGAATTCAAAGAATATATTGGGAATACAAATACCCTCATTTCTTGCTACTGCCATATAGTGCCAGTTTCTGACTGGTAATTCAAAGAATATATTGGGGTTACGTGCACCCACAATTTTTACTACTGGTATACAGTGCCATTGTCTGACTGGGAATTCAAAGAGTATATTGGGAATACAAATACCCTCATTTCTTGCTACTGCCATATAGTGCCAGTTGCTGACTGGGAATTCAAAGAATATATTGGGGTTACGTGCACCCACAATTTTTACTACTGGTATACAGTGCCATTGTCTGACTGGGAATTCAAAGAATATATTGGGGTTATAAATACCCTCATTTCTTGCTACTGCCATATAGTGCCAGTTTCTGACTGGTAATTCAAAGAATATATTGGGGTTACGTGCACCCACAATTTTTACTACTGGTATACAGTGCCATTGTCTGACTGGGAATTCAAAGAATATATTGGGAATACAAATACCCTCATTTCTTGCTACTGCCATATAGTGCCAGTTTCTGACTGGGAATTCAAAGAATATATTGGGGTTACGTGCACCCACAATTTTTACTACTGGTATACAGTGCCATTGTCTGACTGGGAATTCAAAGAATATATTGGGGTTATAAATACCCTCATTTCTTGCTACTGCCATATAGTGCCAGTTTCTGACTGGTAATTCAAAGAATATATTGGGGTTACGTGCACCCACAATTTTTACTACTGGTATACAGTGCCATTGTCTGACTGGGAATTCAAAGAGTATATTGGGAATACAAATACCCTCATTTCTTGCTACTGCCATATAGTGCCAGTTTCTGACTGGGAATTCAAAGAATATATTGGGGTTACGTGCACCCACAATTTTTACTACTGGTATACAGTGCCATTGTCTGACTGGGAATTCAAAGAATATATTGGGGTTATAAATACCCTCATTTCTTGCTACTGCCATATAGTGCCAGTTTCTGACTGGTAATTCAAAGAATATATTGGGGTTACGTGCACCCACAATTTTTACTACTGGTATACAGTGCCATTGTCTGACTGGGAATTCAAAGAGTATATTGGGAATACAAATACCCTCATTTCTTGCTACTGCCATATAGTGCCAGTTTCTGACTGGTAATTCAAAGAATATATTGGGGTTACGTGCACCCACAATTTTTACTACTGGTATACAGTGCCATTGTCTGACTGGGAATTCAAAGAATATATTGGGGTTATAAATACCCTCATTTCTTGCTACTGCCATATAGTGCCAGTTTCTGACTGGTAATTCAAAGAATATATTGGGGTTACGTGCACCCACAATTTTTACTACTGGTATACAGTGCCATTGTCTGACTGGGAATTCAAAGAGTATATTGGGAATACAAATACCCTCATTTCTTGCTACTGCCATATAGTGCCAGTGTCTGACTGGGAATTCAAAGAATATATTGGGGTTACGTGCACCCACAATTTTTACTACTGGTATACAGTGCCATTGTCTGACTGGGAATTCAAAGAATATATTGGGGTTATAAATACCCTCATTTCTTGCTACTGCCATATAGTGCCAGTTTCTGACTGGTAATTCAAAGAATATATTGGGGTTACGTGCACCCACAATTTTTACTACTGGTATACAGTGCCATTGTCTGACTGGGAATTCAAAGAGTATATTGGGAATACAAATACCCTCATTTCTTGCTACTGCCATATAGTGCCAGTTTCTGACTGGGAATTCAAAGAATATATTGGGGTTACGTGCACCCACAATTTTTACTACTGGTATACAGTGCCATTGTCTGACTGGGAATTCAAAGAATATATTGGGGTTATAAATACCCTCATTTCTTGCTACTGCCATATAGTGCCAGTTTCTGACTGGTAATTCAAAGAATATATTGGGGTTACGTGCACCCACAATTTTTACTACTGGTATACAGTGCCATTGTCTGACTGGGAATTCAAAGAGTATATTGGGAATACAAATACCCTCATTTCTTGCTACTGCCATATAGTGCCAGTGTCTGACTGGGAATTCAAAGAATATATTGGGGTTACGTGCACCCACAATTTTTACTACTGGTATACAGTGCCATTGTCTGACTGGGAATTCAAAGAATATATTGGGGTTATAAATACCCTCATTTCTTGCTACTGCCATATAGTGCCAGTTTCTGACTGGTAATTCAAAGAATATATTGGGGTTACGTGCACCCACAATTTTTACTACTGGTATACAGTGCCATTGTCTGACTGGGAATTCAAAGAGTATATTGGGAATACAAATACCCTCATTTCTTGCTACTGCCATATAGTGCCAGTTTCTGACTGGTAATTCAAAGAATATATTGGGGTTACGTGCACCCACAATTTTTACTACTGGTATACAGTGCCATTGTCTGACTGGGAATTCAAAGAATATATTGGGAATACAAATACCCTCATTTCTTGCTACTGCCATATAGTGCCAGTTTCTGACTGGGAATTCAAAGAATATATTGGGGTTACGTGCACCCACAATTTTTACTACTGGTATACAGTGCCATTGTCTGACTGGGAATTCAAAGAATATATTGGGGTTATAAATACCCTCATTTCTTGCTACTGCCATATAGTGCCAGTTTCTGACTGGTAATTCAAAGAATATATTGGGGTTACGTGCACCCACAATTTTTACTACTGGTATACAGTGCCATTGTCTGACTGGGAATTCAAAGAGTATATTGGGAATACAAATACCCTCATTTCTTGCTACTGCCATATAGTGCCAGTTTCTGACTGGTAATTCAAAGAATATATTGGGGTTACGTGCACCCACAATTTTTACTACTGGTATACAGTGCCATTGTCTGACTGGGAATTCAAAGAATATATTGGGGTTATAAATACCCTCATTTCTTGCTACTGCCATATAGTGCCAGTTTCTGACTGGTAATTCAAAGAATATATTGGGGTTACGTGCACCCACAATTTTTACTACTGGTATACAGTGCCATTGTCTGACTGGGAATTCAAAGAGTATATTGGGAATACAAATACCCTCATTTCTTGCTACTGCCATATAGTGCCAGTGTCTGACTGGGAATTCAAAGAATATATTGGGGTTACGTGCACCCACAATTTTTACTACTGGTATACAGTGCCAATTTCTAACTAGGAATTCAAAATGCGCAAGGCTCCCGGAAAGGGACGTGGACGAGGCCGTGGGCGAGGTCGGGGGAATGGTTCTGGGGAGCAAGGTAGCAGTGAAGCCACAGGGCGTCCCGTGCCTACTCCTGTGGGGCAGCAAGCATTGCGCCACTCCACAGTGCCAGGGTTGCTTGCCACATTAACTAAACTGCAGGGTACAAACCTTAGTAGGCCCGAGAACCAGGAACAGGTCTTGCAATGGCTGTCAGAGAACGCTTACAGCACATTGTCCAGCAGCCAGTCAGACTCTGCCTCCTCTCCTCCTATTACCCAACAGTCTTGTCTTCCTTCCTCCCAAAATTCCGAAGCTTTACAGAACAATAACCCAAACTGTCCCTGCTCCCCAGAGCTGTTCTCCGCTCCTTTCATTGTCCCTCAACCTGCCTCTCCACGTCACGATTCCACGAACCTAACAGAGGAGCATCTGTGTCCAGATGCTCAAACACTAGAGTCTCCTCCATCTCCGTTCGATTTGGTGGTGGATGACCAGCAACCCACCCTCATCGACGATGATGTGACGCAGTTGCCGTCAGGGCATCCAGTTGACTGGCGCATTGTGCGGGAGGAGGAGATGAGACAGGAGTTGGAAGAGGAAGTGGTGGATGATGAGGACACTGACCCGACCTGGACAGGGGGGATGTCAAGCGGGGAAAGTAGTGTGGATGTTGAGGCAGGTGCAGCACCAAAAAGGGTAGCTAGAGGCAGAGGCAGAGGTCAGCAGCTTAGGCGAAGCCAGGCCACACCCGGAATCTCCCAAGATGTTCCAGTTCGTACCCAGCCCCGAAAAACTCCCACCTCGAGGGCACGTTTCTCGAAGGTGTGGAGTTTTTTCAAGGAATGCGCCGAGGACAGATATAGTGTTGTCTGCACAATTTGCCTCTCGAAATTGATTAGGGGCTCTGAGAAGAGCAACCTGTCCACCACTTCAATGCGCCGTCATTTGGAACCCAAGCACTGGAATCAGTGGCAGGCAGCAACGGCAGGACAAAGGCCGCCTGCCGTTCACGCCACTGCCACTGCCTCTGCCTCTGCCTCTGCCACTGCCACTGCTGACTGTGCTGGCGATGCACTCCAGAGGACGAGCCAGGACACCACTTCATCTGCCTCCGCCACTTTGTTGACTTCTACCTCATCCTCCCCTGGTCCTGTCTTATCTCCTTCTCCTGCACCATCAAAGGCACCATCAGGCGTTTCTTTACAACAACCCACCATCTCTCAGACATTGGAGCGGCGGCAGAAATACACTGCTAACCACCCACACGCGCAAGCCTTGAACGCCAACATCGCTAAACTGCTGGCCCAGGAGATGTTGGCGTTCCGGCTTGTTGAAACTCCCGCCTTCCTGGACCTGATGGCAACTGCGGCACCTCGCTATGCCGTCCCTAGCCGTCACTACTTCTCCCGGTGTGCCGTCCCCGCCTTGCACCAGCACGTGTCACTCAACATCAGGCGGGCCCTTAGTTCCGCGCTTTGCACAAAGGTCCACTTGACCACCGACGCGTGGACAAGTGCATGCGGACAGGGACGCTACATTTCACTGACGGCACACTGGGTAAATGTAGTTGAGGCTGGGACTGCTTCCCAAACTGGCCCGGTGTACCTCGTCTCCCCGCCTAACATTCCTGGCAGGGACACGAGAAGAACACCCCCCTCCTCCTCCTCCTCTACCGCCTCCTCCTCCGCCTCCTCCTCCGCCACCGCCACCGCCTCCTCCTCCGCTGTTAGATTGACCCCAGCTACGAGTTGGAAACGTTGCAGCACTGGCGTTGGTAGACGTCAGCAGGCTGTGCTGAAGCTGATCAGCTTGGGGGACAGACAGCACACTGCCTCCGAGGTGAGGGATGCCCTCCTCGATGAGACGGCAATATGGTTTGAGCCGCTGCACCTGGGCCCAGGCATGGTCGTTTGTGATAACGGCCGGAACCTGGTAGCAGCTCTGGAGCTTGCCGGACTCCAACATGTTCCATGCCTGGCCCACGTCTTCAACCTAGTGGTGCAACGTTTCCTAAAGAGCTACCCCAATGTTCCAGAGCTACTGGTGAAAGTGCGGCGCATGTGCGCCCACTTTCGCAAGTCGACAGTAGCCGCTGCTAGCTTAAAATCTCTCCAGCAACGCCTGCATGTGCCACAACACCGGCTTTTGTGCGACGTCCCCACACGCTGGAACTCAACGTTTCAGATGTTGAATAGAGTGGTTGAGCAGCAGAGACCTTTGATGGAATACCAGCTACAAAACCCTAGGGTGCCACAAAGTCAGCTGCCTCAGTTTCACATCCATGAGTGGCCATGGATGAGAGACCTTTGTGACATCCTACGGGTCTTTGAGGAGTCCACAAGGAGGGTGAGCTCTGAGGATGCGATGGTGAGCCTTACAATCCCGCTCTTGTGTGTTCTGAGAGAATCCCTGATTGACATCAGGGATAACTCAGATCACACAGAGGAGTTAGGGATAGCATCCGATCCGTCACAGCTGGAGAGTAGGTCCACACATCTGTCCGCTTCACTGCGTTTAATGGAGGAGGAGGAGGAGGAGGAGGAGGAGGAAGAAGAGTTGTCCGATGATGTGATGGTGATACAGGAGGCTTCCGGGCAACTTCGAATCGTCCCATTGTTGCAGCGCGGATGGGTAGACATGGAGGATGAGGAGGAAATGGAGATTGAACTTTCCGGTGGGGCCAGAGGAGTCATGCCAACTAACACTGTGGCAGACATGGCTGAGTTCATGTTGGGGTGCTTTACAACCGACAAGCGTATTGTCAAAATCATGGAGGACAACCAGTACTGGATCTTTGCTATCCTTGACCCCCGGTATAAAAACAACATCTCGTCTTTTATTCCGGTAGAGGGGAGGGCCAATCGCATCAATGCTTGCCACAGGCAATTGGTGCAGAATATGATGGAGATGTTTCCAGCATGTGACAGTGGCGGCAGGGAGGGCAGTTCCTCCAGTAGGCAACCAAGTTCTCACCGGTCCACACAAACGAGGGGCACACTGTCTAAGGTCTGGGACACCTTGATGGCACCCCCTCGCCAAAGTGCCGCCACGGAGGGTCCTAGTGTCACCAGGCGTGAGAAGTATAGGCGCATGTTGCGGGAATACCTTTCCGACCACAGCCCTGTCCTCTCCGACCCCTCTGCGCCCTACACGTATTGGGTGTCGAAGTTGGACCTGTGGCTTGAACTTGCCCTATATGCCTTGGAGGTGCTGTCCTGTCCTGCCGCCAGCGTCCTATCTGAGAGGGTGTTCAGTGCAGCCGGTGGCATCATCACTGACAAGCGCACCCGTCTGTCAGCTGAGAGTGCCGACCGGCTCACTTTGATAAAAATGAACCACCACTGGATAGAGCCTTCATTTTTGTGCCCACCTGTGTAAAGCACCCCAACATGAAACTCCATGTCTGTACTCAACCTCTCCAATTCCTCCGCATCCTCATACTCATCCACCATAAGCGTTGCACAATTCTGCTAATACTAGGCTCCCTCCAACATGATTTCCCCCAACTCTGCTGGTTAGAGGCTCCCTCCACCCTGATTTCCACCAACTCTGCTGGTTAGAGGCTCCCTCCACCCTGCTTTCCCACAACTCTGCTGGTTAGAGGCTCCTTCCACCATGAATTTGCCCAAACTGGGCTGTTTAGAGGCTCCCTCCACCATGAATTGGTCCAAACTGGGCTGGTTAGAGGCTCCCTCCACCATTAATTGGTCCAAACTGGGCTGGTTAGAGGCTCCCTCCACCATGAATTTGCCCAAACTGGGCTGTTTAGAGGCTCCCTCCACCATGAATTTGCCCAAACTGGGCTGTTTAGAGGCTCCCTCCACCATGAATTGGTCCAAACTGGGTTTTTTAGAGGCTCCCTCCACCATGAATTGGTCCAAACTGGGGTGGTTAGAGGCTCCCTCCACCATTAATTGGTCCAAACTGGGCTGGTTAGAGGCTCCCTCCACCATGAATTGGTCCAAACTGGGCTGGTTAGAGGCTCCCTCCACCATGAATTGGTCCAAACTGGGGTGGTTAGAGGCTCCCTCCACCATTAATTGGTCCAAACTGGGCTGGTTAGAGGCTCCCTCCACCATTAATTGGTCCAAACTGGGCTGGTTAGAGGCTCCCTCCACCATGAATTTGCCCAAACTGGGCTGTTTAGAGGCTCCCTCCACCATTAATTGGTCCAAACTGGGCTGGTTAGAGGCTCCCTCCACAATTAATTGGTCCAAACTGGGCTAATTAGAGGCTCCCTCCACCATGAATTGGTCCAAACTGGGTTTTTTAGAGGCTCCCTCCACCATGAATTTGCCCAAACTGGGCTGTTTAGAGGCTCCCTCCACCATGAATTGGTCCAAACTGGGCTGGTTAGAGGCTCCCTCCACCATGAATTTCCCAAAACTTGGCTGTTTAGAGGCTCCCTCCACCATTAATTGGTCCAAACTGGGCTGGTTAGAGGCTCCCTCCACCATGAATTGGTCCAAACTGGGGTTTTTAGAGGCTCCCTCCACCATGAATTGGTCCAAACTTGGCTGTTTAGAGGCTCCCTCCACCATGAATTGGTCCAAACTGGGGTGGTTAGAGGCTCCCTCCACCATTAATTGGTCCAAACTGGGCTGGTTAGAGGCTCCCTCCACCATTAATTGGTCCAAACTGGGCTGGTTAGAGGCTCCCTCCACCATGAATTTGCCCAAACTGGGCTGTTTAGAGGCTCCCTCCACCATGAATTTGCCCAAACTGGGCTGGTTAGAGGCTCCCTCCACCATGAATTGGTCCAAACGGGTTTTTAGAGGCTCCCTTCACCATGAATTGGTCCAAACTGGGCTGGTTAGAGGCTCCCTCCACCATGAATTGGTCCAAACTGGGGTGGTTAGAGGCTCCCTCCACCATTAATTGGTCCAAACTGGGCTGGTTAGAGGCTCCCTCCACCATTAATTGGTCCAAACTGGGCTGGTTAGAGGCTCCCTCCACCATGAATTGGTCCAAACTGGGGTTTTTAGAGGCTCCCTCCACCATGAATTGGTCCAAACTTGGCTGTTTAGAGGCTCCCTCCACCATTAATTGGTCCAAACTGGGCTGGTTAGAGGCTCCCTCCACCATGAATTGGTCCAAACTGGGTTTTTTAGAGGCTCCCTCCACCATGAATTTGCCCAAACTGGGCTGTTTAGAGGCTCCCTCCACCATGAATTGGTCCAAACTGGGTTTTTTAGAGGCTCCCTCCACCATGAATTGGTCCAAACTGGGCTGGTTAGAGGCTCCCTCCACCATGAATTGGTCCAAACTGGGGTGGTTAGAGGCTCCCTCCACCATTAATTGGTCCAAACTGGGCTGGTTAGAGGCTCCCTCCACCATTAATTGGTCCAAACTGGGCTGGTTAGAGGCTCCCTCCACCATGAATTTGCCCAAACTGGGCTGTTTAGAGGCTCCCTCCACCATTAATTGGTCCAAACTGGGCTGGTTAGAGGCTCCCTCCACAATTAATTGGTCCAAACTGGGCTAATTAGAGGCTCCCTCCACCATGAATTGGTCCAAACTGGGTTTTTTAGAGGCTCCCTCCACCATGAATTTGCCCAAACTGGGCTGTTTAGAGGCTCCCTCCACCATGAATTGGTCCAAACTGGGCTGGTTAGAGGCTCCCTCCACCATGAATTTCCCAAAACTTGGCTGTTTAGAGGCTCCCTCCACCATGAATTGGTCCAAACTGGGCTGGTTAGAGGCTCCCTCCACCATGAATTTCCCAAAACTTGGCTGTTTAGAGGCTCCCTCCACCATTAATTGGTCCAAACTGGGCTGGTTAGAGGCTCCCTCCACCATGAATTTGCCCAAACTGGGCTGTTTAGAGGCTCCCTCCACCATGAATTGGTCCAAACTGGGTTTTTTAGAGGCTCCCTCCACCATGAATTGGTCCAAACTGGGCTGGTTAGAGGCTCCCTCCACCATGAATTTCCCAAAACTTGGCTGTTTAGAGGCTCCCTCCACCATGAATTGGTCCAAACTGGGCTGGTTAGAGGCTCCCTCCACCATGAATTTCCCAAAACTTGGCTGTTTAGAGGCTCCCTCCACCATGAATTGGTCCAAACTGGGCTGGTTAGAGGCTCCCTCCACCATTAATTGGTCCAAACTGGGCTGGTTAGAGGCTCCCTCCACCATGAATTGGTCCAAACTGGGTTTTTTAGAGGCTCCCTCCACCATGAATTTGCCCAAACTGGGCTGTTTAGAGGCTCCCTCCACCATGAATTGGTTCAAACTGGGCTGGTTAGAGGCTCCCTCCACCATTAATTGGTCCAAACTGGGCTGGTTAGAGGCTCCCTCCACCATTAATTGGTCCAAACTGGGCTGGTTAGAGGCTCCCTCCACCATGAATTTGCCCAAACTGGGCTGGTTAGAGGCTCCCTCCACCATGAATTGGTCCAAACTGGGTTTTTTAGAGGCTCCCTCCACCATGAATTTGCCCAAACTGGGCTGGTTAGAGGCTCCCTCCACCATGAATTGGTCCAAACTGGGGTTTTTAGAGGCTCCCTCCACCATGAATTTGCCCAAACTGGGGTGTTTAGAGGCTCCCTCCACCATGAATTTGCCCAAACTCTGCTGGTTAGAGGCTCAATCCACCCTGATTTTCAAAACAAATGTTGGTGCCAACCTCAACTTACTACAAGGGCCAAATTCACTGCTGGTGACAAGCTCTCCTCACTGCAAGTGCCAAATACACATGTTTCAAGGTGTTTTCCTACTGTCAGAGAGGTGGTATTGAGTGTGTAAAGTGTGTAGTTGTTAGGCTGTGATGTTGGGGTAATAGAGGGTCTTTGGTGTGTTAGATGCCCCCAGACATGCTTCCCCTGCTGTCCCAGTGTCATTCCAGAGGTGTTGGCATCATTTCCTGGGGTGTCATAGTGGACTTGGTGACCCTCCAGACACGGATTTGGGTTTCCCCCTTAACGAGTATCTGTTCCCCATAGACTATAATGGGGTTCGAAACCCGTTCGAACACACGAACATTGAGCGGCTGTTCGAATCGAATTTCGAACCTCGAACATTTTAGTGTTCGCTCATCTCTAGTTATATTCTTGTACACAGGAGCAGTATTATAGTAGTTATATTCTTGTACATAGGAGCAGTATTATAGTAGTTATATTCTTGTACACAGGAGCAGTATTATAGTAGTTATATTCTAATACATAGGAGGTAGTATTATAGTAGTTATATTCTTGTACATAGGAGCAGTATTATAGTAGTTATATTCTTGTACATAGTAGGCAGTATTATAGTAGTTATATTCTTGTACATAGGGGTAGTATTATAGTAGTTATATTCTTGTACATAGGAGCAGTATTATAGTAGTTATATTCTTGTACATAGGAGTAGTATTATAGTAGTTATATTCTTGTACATAGGGGCAGTATTATAGTAGTTATATTCTTGTACATAGTAGGCAGTATTATAGTAGTTATATTCTTGTACATAGGGGCAGTATTATAGTAGTTATATTCTTGTACATAGGGCGTAGTATTATAGTAGTTATATTCTTGTACATAGGGGCAGTATAATAGTAGTTATATTCTAATACATAGGAGGTAGTATTATAGTAGTTATATTCTTGTACATAGGAGCAGTATTATAGTAGTTATATTCCTGTACATAGGAGCAGTATTATACAGTAGTAGTTATATTCTTGTACATGGGGCAGTATTATAGTAGTTATATTCTTGTACATAGGAGTAGTATTATAGTAGTTATATTCTTGTACATAGGAGCAGTAGTATAGTAGTTATATTCTTGTACATAGGAGTAGTATTATAGTAGTTATATTCTTGTACATAGGAGCAGTAGTATAGTAGTTATATTCTTGTACATAGGAGTAGTATTATAGTAGTTACAGTATATTCTTGTACATAGGGGGCAGTATTATAGTAGTTATATTCTTGTATATAAGGGGCAGTATTATAGTAGTTATATTCTTGTACATAGGAGTAGTATTATAGTAGTTATATTCTTGTACATAGGAGCAGTATTATAGTAGTTATATTCTTGTATATAAGGGGCAGTATTATAGTAGTTATATTCTTGTATATAAGGGGCAGTATTATAGTAGTTATATTCTTGTACATAGGAGTAGTATAAGATAAGATAAGATAAGATAAGATAATCCTTTAATAGTCCCACCTTGGGGAAATTTCAGCGTGTTACAGCAGCATAGTAATACAGATACAGGATAATACAGAGTAATATGTTACAGACGTAGACACAGATAAGCTGAGAAGAGAAGATATACTAGGAGTCCATGGCAGCTAAGGAAAAACAGAAGAGAAAGAGGAAGACCTCATGGTCATCCTCATAATCATTAGTTCTCTGTGCGGAGAGCTCTTCGTTTGGTCTGATGTAGATTATACAGCCTGGTCGCGGTTGGAAGGAAGGACCTGCGATAGCGCTTTTTCTCACACTTGGGGTGAAGCAGACGGTCGCTTACAGTGCTGCCAAGTCCCATCAGGGTCCCATACATGGGGTGGGATTTGTTCTCCCGCATGGAGGTCACCACAGACAGTATCCTTCTGTCACCCACCACCTGTACTGGGTCCAAGGGGCTCCCCAGGACAGAGCTGGCCCTCCTGATCAGCCTGTCAAGTCTATTTCTGTCCCTGGTTGATATACTGCTTCCCCAGCAGGCCACACCGAAAAAGATGGCTGAGGCAACCACAGAGTTGAAGAAGGCCCTAAGAAGTGTCCCCTGGACTCCGAAGGCCCTCAGCCTCCTGAGCAGGTAGAGTCTGCTGTGGCCCTTTCTGTGCAGCGCCTCCAGGTGATCAGCCCAGTCTAGTTTATTATTGAGGAGCACGCCCAGGTGCTTATAGGTCCTGACTATCTCAATACATGTTCCTTGGATCTCCACCGGGGTCGGAGCACCTCTCCGTTTACTAAAGTCCACCACCATCTCCTTGGTCTTCCCAGCATTAATCCTGAGCTGGTTCTGCTGGCACCATTCAACAAAATCCCGGTTTAAGTCTCTGTATTCCCTATCATCGCCATCAGTGATAAGGCCGACTATAGCAGAGTCATCGGAGTACTTCTGTAAGTAACAGCTGGATGAGTTGTGCCTGAAGTCAGCAGTGTACAGTGTGAAGAGGAATGGGGCAAGAACTGTACCTTGAGGTGCCCCCGTACTACAGATCACAGTGTCAGACACACAGTCCTGGGCTCTCACATACTGAGGGCGGTTTGTCAGGTAGTCTAGGATCCAGTAGGACAGTATTATAGTAGTTATATTCTTGTACATAGTAGGCAGTATTATAGAAGTTATATTCTTGTACATAGGGGTAGTATTATAGTAGTTATATTCTTGTACATAGTAGGCAGTATTATAGTAGTTATATTCTTGTACATAGGGGTAGTATTATAGTAGTTATATTCTTGTACATAGAAGCAGTATTATAGTAGTTATATTCTTGTACATAGGAGTAGTATTATAGTAGTTATATTCTTGTACATAGTAGGCAGTATTATAGTAGTTATATTCTTGTACATAGGGGCAGTATTATAGTAGTTATATTCTTGTACATAGGGCGTAGTATTATAGTAGTTATATTCCTGTACATAGGGGGTAGTATTATAGTAGTTATATTCTTGTACATAGGGGCAGTATTATAGTAGTTATATTCTAATACATAGGAGGTAGTATTATAGTAGTTATAATCTTATACATAGGAGCAGTATTATAGTAGTTATATTCTTGTACATAGGGGCAGTATTACAGTAGTTATATTCTTGTACATAGGGCTTAGTATTATAGTAGTTATATTCCTGTACATAGGGGGTAGTATTATAGTAGTTATACTCTTGTACATAGGAGTAGTATTATAGTAGTTATATTCTTATACATAGGGGCAGTATTATAGTAGTTATATTCTTGTACACAGGAGCAGTATTATAGTAGTTATATTCTAATACATAGGAGGTAGTATTATAGTAGTTATATTCTTGTACATAGGAGCAGTATTATAGTAGTTATATTCTTGTACATAGGAGTAGTATTATAGTAGTTATATTCCTGTACATAGGAGCAGTATTATACAGTAGTAGTTATATTCTTGTACATGGGGCAGTATTATAGTAGTTATATTCTTGTACATAGGAGTAGTATTATAGTAGTTATATTCTTGTACATAGGAGCAGTAGTATAGTAGTTATATTCTTGTACATAGGAGTAGTATTATAGTAGTTATATTCTTGTACATAGGAGCAGTAGTATAGTAGTTATATTCTTGTACATAGGAGTAGTATTATAGTAGTTACAGTATATTCTTGTACATAGGGGGCAGTATTATAGTAGTTATATTCTTGTACATAGGAGCAGTATTATAGTAGTTATATTCTTGTATATAAGGGGCAGTATTATAGTAGTTATATTCTTGTATATAAGGGGCAGTATTATAGTAGTTATATTCTTGTACATAGGAGTAGTATTATAGTAGTTATATTCTTGTACATAGTAGGCAGTATTATAGTAGTTATATTCTTGTACATAGGGGTAGTATTATAGTAGTTATATTCTTGTACATAGGAGCAGTATTATAGTAGTTATATTCTTGTACATAGGAGTAGTATTATAGTAGTTATATTCTTGTACATAGGAGTAGTATTATAGTAGTTATATTCCTGTACATAGGAGCAGTATTATACAGTAGTAGTTATATTCTTGTACATGGGGCAGTATTATAGTAGTTATATTCTTGTACATAGGAGTAGTATTATAGTAGTTATATTCTTGTACATAGGAGCAGTAGTATAGTAGTTATATTCTTGTACATAGGAGTAGTATTATAGTAGTTATATTCTTGTACATAGGAGCAGTAGTATAGTAGTTATATTCTTGTACATAGGAGTAGTATTATAGTAGTTACAGTATATTCTTGTACATAGGGGGCAGTATTATAGTAGTTATATTCTTGTACATAGGAGCAGTATTATAGTAGTTATATTCTTGTATATAAGGGGCAGTATTATAGTAGTTATATTCTTGTATATAAGGGGCAGTATTATAGTAGTTATATTCTTGTACATAGGAGTAGTATTATAGTAGTTATATTCTTGTACATAGTAGGCAGTATTATAGTAGTTATATTCTTGTACATAGGGGTAGTATTATAGTAGTTATATTCTTGTACATAGGAGCAGTATTATAGTAGTTATATTCTTGTACATAGGAGTAGTATTATAGTAGTTATATTCTTGTACATAGTAGGCAGTATTATAGTAGTTATATTCTTGTACAGAGGGGCAGTATTATAGTAGTTATATTCTTGTACATAGGAGCAGTATTATAGTAGTTATATTCTTGTATATAAGGGGCAGTATTATAGTAGTTATATTCTTGTATATAAGGGGCAGTATTATAGTAGTTATATTCTTGTACATAGGAGTAGTATTATAGTAGTTATATTCTTGTACATAGTAGGCAGTATTATAGTAGTTATATTCTTGTACATAGGGGTAGTATTATAGTAGTTATATTCTTGTACATAGGAGCAGTATTATAGTAGTTATATTCTTGTACATAAGAGTAGTATTATAGTAGTTATATTCTTGTACATAGTAGGCAGTATTATAGTAGTTATATTCTTGTACAGAGGGGCAGTATTATAGTAGTTATATTCTTGTACATAGGAGTAGTATTATAGTAGTTACAGTATATTCTTGTACATAGGGGGCAGTATTATAGTAGTTATATTCTTGTACATAGGAGCAGTATTATAGTAGTTATATTCTTGTATATAAGGGGCAGTATTATAGTAGTTATATTCTTGTACATAGGAGTAGTATTATAGTAGTTATATTCTAGTACATAGGGGCAGTATTATAGTAGTTATATTCTTGTACATAGGGCGTAGTATTATAGTAGTTATATTCCTGTACATAGGGGGTAGTATTATAGTAGGTATATTCTTGTACATAGGAGGTAGTATTATAGTAGTTATATTCTTGTACATAGGAGCAGTATTATAGTAGTTATATTCTTGTACATAGGGCGTAGTATTATAGTAGTTATATTCCTGTACATAGGGGGTAGTATTATAGTAGTTATATTCTTGTACATAGGGGCAGTATTATAGTAGTTATATTCTTGTACATAGGAGCAGTATTATAGTAGTTATATTCTTGTACATAGGAGCAGTATTATAGTAGTTATATTCTTGTACATAGGAGCAGTATTATAGTAGTTATATTCTTGTACATAGGAGCAGTATTATAGTAGTTATATTCTTGTACATAGGAGGCAGTATTATAGTAGTTATATTCTTGTACATAGGAGCAGTATTATAGTAGTTATATTCTTGTACATAGGAGCAGTATTATAGTAGTTATATTCTTGTACATAGGGGCAGTATTATAGTAGTTATATTCTTGTACATAGGAGTAGTATTATAGTAGTTATATTCTTGTACATAGGAGCAGTATTATAGTAGTTATATTCTTGTACATAGGAGTAGTATTATAGTAGTTATATTCTTGTACATAGGAGTAGTATTATAGTAGTTATATTCTTGTACATAGGAGCAGTATTATAGTAGTTATATTCTTGTACATAGGGGCAGTATTATAGTAGTTATATTCTTGTACATAGGAGTAGTATTATAGTAGTTATATTCTTGTACATAGGAGCAGTATTATAGTAGTTATATTCTTGTACATAGGAGTAGTATTATAGTAGTTATATTCTTGTACATAGGAGTAGTATTATAGTAGTTATATTCTTGTACATAGGAGCAGTATTATAGTAGTTATATTCTTGTACATAGGGGCAGTATTATAGTAGTTATATTCTTGTACATAGGAGTAGTATTATAGTAGTTATATTCTTGTACATAGGAGCAGTATTATAGTAGTTATATTCTTGTACATAGGAGTAGTATTATAGTAGTTATATTCTTGTACATAGGAGCAGTATTATAGTAGTTATATTCTTGTACATAGGGGCAGTATTATAGTAGTTATATTCTTGTACATAGGAGCAGTATTATAGTAGTTATATTCTTGTACATAGGGGCAGTATTATAGTAGTTATATTCTTGTACATAGGGGCAGTATTATAGTAGTTATATTCTTGTACATAGGGGCAGTATTATAGTAGTTATATTCTTGTACATAGGAGTAGTATTATAGTAGTTATATTCTTGTACATAGGAGCAGTATTATAGTAGTTATATTCTTGTACATAGGAGCAGTATTATAGTAGTTATATTCTTGTACATAGGAGCAATATTATAGTAGTTATATTCTTGTACATAGGAGCAGTATTATAGTAGTTATATTCTTGTACATAGGAGCAGTATTATAGTAGTTATATTCTTGTACATAGGAGCAGTATTATAGTAGTTATATTCTTGTACATAAGAGTAGTATTATAGTAGTTATATTCTTGTACATAGTAGGCAGTATTATAGTAGTTATATTCTTGTACAGAGGGGCAGTATTATAGTAGTTATATTCTTGTACATAGGAGTAGTATTATAGTAGTTACAGTATATTCTTGTACATAGGGGGCAGTATTATAGTAGTTATATTCTTGTACATAGGAGCAGTATTATAGTAGTTATATTCTTGTATATAAGGGGCAGTATTATAGTAGTTATATTCTTGTACATAGGAGTAGTATTATAGTAGTTATATTCTAGTACATAGGGGCAGTATTATAGTAGTTATATTCTTGTACATAGGGCGTAGTATTATAGTAGTTATATTCCTGTACATAGGGGGTAGTATTATAGTAGGTATATTCTTGTACATAGGAGGTAGTATTATAGTAGTTATATTCTTGTACATAGGAGCAGTATTATAGTAGTTATATTCTTGTACATAGGGCGTAGTATTATAGTAGTTATATTCCTGTACATAGGGGGTAGTATTATAGTAGTTATATTCTTGTACATAGGGGCAGTATTATAGTAGTTATATTCTTGTACATAGGAGCAGTATTATAGTAGTTATATTCTTGTACATAGGAGCAGTATTATAGTAGTTATATTCTTGTACATAGGAGCAGTATTATAGTAGTTATATTCTTGTACATAGGAGCAGTATTATAGTAGTTATATTCTTGTACATAGGAGGCAGTATTATAGTAGTTATATTCTTGTACATAGGAGCAGTATTATAGTAGTTATATTCTTGTACATAGGAGCAGTATTATAGTAGTTATATTCTTGTACATAGGGGCAGTATTATAGTAGTTATATTCTTGTACATAGGAGTAGTATTATAGTAGTTATATTCTTGTACATAGGAGCAGTATTATAGTAGTTATATTCTTGTACATAGGAGTAGTATTATAGTAGTTATATTCTTGTACATAGGAGTAGTATTATAGTAGTTATATTCTTGTACATAGGAGCAGTATTATAGTAGTTATATTCTTGTACATAGGGGCAGTATTATAGTAGTTATATTCTTGTACATAGGAGTAGTATTATAGTAGTTATATTCTTGTACATAGGAGCAGTATTATAGTAGTTATATTCTTGTACATAGGAGTAGTATTATAGTAGTTATATTCTTGTACATAGGAGTAGTATTATAGTAGTTATATTCTTGTACATAGGAGCAGTATTATAGTAGTTATATTCTTGTACATAGGGGCAGTATTATAGTAGTTATATTCTTGTACATAGGAGTAGTATTATAGTAGTTATATTCTTGTACATAGGAGCAGTATTATAGTAGTTATATTCTTGTACATAGGAGTAGTATTATAGTAGTTATATTCTTGTACATAGGAGCAGTATTATAGTAGTTATATTCTTGTACATAGGGGCAGTATTATAGTAGTTATATTCTTGTACATAGGAGCAGTATTATAGTAGTTATATTCTTGTACATAGGGGCAGTATTATAGTAGTTATATTCTTGTACATAGGGGCAGTATTATAGTAGTTATATTCTTGTACATAGGGGCAGTATTATAGTAGTTATATTCTTGTACATAGGAGTAGTATTATAGTAGTTATATTCTTGTACATAGGAGCAGTATTATAGTAGTTATATTCTTGTACATAGGAGCAGTATTATAGTAGTTATATTCTTGTACATAGGAGCAATATTATAGTAGTTATATTCTTGTACATAGGAGCAGTATTATAGTAGTTATATTCTTGTACATAGGAGCAGTATTATAGTAGTTATATTCTTGTACATAGGAGCAGTATTATAGTAGTTATATTCTTGTACATAGGAGCAGTATTATAGTAGTTATATTCTTGTACATAGGAGTAGTATTATAGTAGTTATATTCTTGTACATAGGAGCAGTATTATAGTAGTTATATTCTTGTACATAGGGGCAGTATTATAGTAGTTATATTCTTGTACATAGGGGCAGTATTATAGTAGTTATATTCTTGTACATAGGGGCAGTATTATAGTAGTTATATTCTTGTACATAGGAGTAGTATTATAGTAGTTATATTCTTGTACATAGGAGCAGTATTATAGTAGTTATATTCTTGTACATGGGAGCAGTATTATAGTAGTTATATTCTTGTACATAGGGGCAGTATTATAGTAGTTATATTCTTGTACATAGGAGTAGTATTATAGTAGTTATATTCTTGTACATAGGAGTAGTATTATAGTAGTTATATTCTTGTACATAGGAGTAGTATTATAGTAGTTATATTCTTGTACATAGGAGCAGTATTATAGTAGTTATATTCTTGTACATAGGGGCAGTATTATAGTAGTTATATTCTGTATTATTGTTTGTGTTCTTTGCTTTGCTCGCTTGCAGTCTCCTGTTTAGGAACAGACATTATCATGATATTTTTATTTTCTCCATTAGATAGACATTAGGGCAGTCATTATTTTACATTGGCTGTTGCTATTGTCATGGAAACAATGAATGCGGTTGCTAAGTGGACGGCAGATACATAGTTGCACTTGAGAACGAGGTTAGACAACTTCATGTTCCTAACCTCTGGCGGACAGACTCATTACTCGGCTATCACTGTCTGGGTCAGTCGGCAGCGGCTCTGTAATGTGTAATTGTGTATTATGTCTGTATATTAATTGCTGAGTGTTCTGTACTCTCCATGTCTATAAGCTCCTGGGTGTCTGAGGCTTGTAGCACATGTAGGGACCACTCGGACTTATAGCTGTATTGATTTCAAACATTCCTATTCATGAATACAATGCTAGAAGTACAGTGAAGACTGACACAGAGTTAGAAAAGTAGGATGATATCAATGAAAAGAGGAATACTGTTATAAAAGGTATTAAGGGACTATAAAAAGCTCAATACCAACCCCTATGTGCATTTCAGTGTCAGCCATCATAAGATATAACCTTAGCTATTGTCACAGGCAGCAATTATTCTCCTACTTCCCCAACATTTGTATCCTCTTTCCTATTGCTGTGTCTCTGTGTCGGTCTTCACTGCCATTCTAGCATTCTATTCATGAAGCAGGAAGACCTATATGAATGTTATAGAGCATGGAGTTATGGAATAGGGGCTTGAAAGTAAGCTATATGTGAATTTATGATGCATAACATATACGTATAGCAATTTCTGAGGCTCTAAAGGGCTGTCATGTTGGAATAATGGAGGCTGGATGGAAAGTGACAGTTTATAAACTTCAGAAGTGCAGTATATAACAAACGTGCCTGCGGTATACAGTATATCAAGAGTCAGAATCGGTCAGCAGTTAAGATGCAGAATATACAGTAGGGAGGTATGAGTCCTCAGTGCCTCTCTACTGCCATCTAGTGGCAGCTGTAGATTATTACAGGACAGATCCTATTCTGTGATGTTATAATGTATTGGCTGATGTTATAATGTATTGGCTGATTACAGACACGAAATATAGGATTTTCTCCCTTCATGATGAAAGCAGCCATAGGATTAGCTCGGGGGCAGCGGGTGTGGGGGAGGGGGGTAGACGTACAGCGCGCGTTCGCCATGATGGGCAGACGCAGGATAACAAGGATTCCCATAAGATGCCCCAATCTATATGATCGATTAATAGCTGTTCTATATTGAGCTCTGCTATATATAGCCGGTGACCTCCGCCCCGGTAATGAAGCTAAATAATTAACAGCAAGGTCAGCGCTTATTACACCGCCGGGGGCTCTAACTACAATGTATGAGGCCACACTGTGGCTGGAACCCTCAGAGGGGACGCGCGGGCTGTCATGTGGACGTCCTGGTGGGAACAGTGATAAAACTATGAGCCATGTCAGACTAGGGTGATTGCGGGCCACATGGGGGAACCACACAAGCTCTTCACCTGGTGGCTTGTGGTTAGTCTGCACTTGAGCTCCCCCTAGTGGTAGCTGAAGACAGACTGTATTTTATGTAGTATTATTATTATTATTATTATCATTATTATTAATATTATTATTACTATTATTTTATTTTTATTATTAATTTATTATAATTTATCACTTTTTTCTAATCTGTTTTTTATTTTCTGGTTGTAGTTTTTTTTTTTTTATTCTATTTTCTGTCCATGACTAAGGAGGCGGCCATCTTGCCCAATCTTCTCTTCTGCCCACTTAACAGCACTTAGTGATCTGCTTTACAGCACAGTCATGGCCATAGGCAGCAATAGCCTGGAGCCGACTTATTGAGGTCTATGGGAGAGTTTTCTAGACATGCTCTGTGCAGGGAGTGGGAGGGGCTAAACTGTGACATCATCTATTGGCAATGATGTAATGATGGCTCAGTGGTGTTATCTATAGAGTAGAGATGAGCAAACACTATTCGAAACAGCCGTTTCGAATAGCACGCTCCCATAGAAATGAATGGACGTTCCATTTATTTCTATGGAAGCCTGCTATTCGAAACGGTTGTTTTGAATAGTATTTGCTCATCTTTACTATAGAGGTGTTGTCTTACTTTGTAATCCTGTCTGTGATGAGGCAAAGAAAAGCTCTACAGAATAGGAAAGTGTCATTCTATTATTAGGCTTGGTGGCCAGAGTGCATCATAACTGCAAGCGTTTTTTTTTTTTCTTCCATTGGTGTTTTCATGTAGCTTTATCTGCACCAAATTGCACCATGTGCATGGTCCCTAATACTGAAGTAGCTTCTGGGTTCATAGCTGACTGTCTTTTCGTTGTATTGAGAAGTATTTTAGTTATATCTGAACCCAAGAAAGCTGGGTGACAACCAGTATAGCCGTCATTGTGGTTCAGTTTTTCCAGGGAACAAAGTCATCTAGTTATTCTACTATGTGGCAGATCAGGGATTACAATGACACAACTAAGCAGATTTACTGTGCAGGACTCTAGGGAAGCTGGGTGATGACACCCATGGGAGTAGCCATAGGAAACATATTGGTATTGATAAATCTTCCTATTTGTACAGACCTAGAGGAGCCGATGTCTTGTTCAGGGTCCTAGGAAAGCTGGGAAATGTAGATAAAGCTTATAGGGCATAGGTCAGCAACCTTTGGCATGCCAACTATTGGGAAACTCCCAGCATGCATACTTACTCCATACCATAGAAGTGAATGGAGCATGCTGGGAGTTGTAGTTTCACAGCAGCTACCATGCACACTAAAGGTTGTTGGCCCCTGTTGTAGGGCATGCTTCCCAACTGTCCTGGATTAAGTGGGACAGTCCCGGATTGTGGCTCTTGTCCCTTGGTCTTGGTCAGCAGAAGGTATGTCCCGGAGTCTCTCCTGAGTTGACTACGGTGGTGAAACAGGAGTGGAAGTCCCTACCTCACCACTGTACCCCTGTCTGCTCCGGCTCCAGGTGCAATGTGATGATGTCACTCACATCGCGCCTGCAGCTCCTGGGACAAGAGGCTGCAGCAGGGGAGCGAGGAGAGGTGAGTATCAGTGGTTTTTATTATGTTAAACTTTGGAGGGGGCATTAGACTGGGGAGAGATAAAGGGGGGGGCAATTAAACTGGTGGCAGATGTAGACAGGCAATTAAACTGTGGGCAGATTAAGGGGGGGCAATAAAACTGTGTCAGATGAATGGGGCATTAACCTGTGGGCAGATGGGGGGGGGATTAAACTGGGGCAGATGAATGGGGCATTAACCTGTGGGCAGATGGGGGGGGGGGGGGATTAAACTGGGGCAGATGAATGGGGCATTAACCTGTGGGCAGATGGGGGGGGGGATTAAACTGGGGCAGATGAATGGGGCATTAAACTGTGGGCAGATTTGGGGGATTATACTGGGGCAGATGAATGGGACATTAAACTGTGGGCAGATTAAGGGGGGGCAATAAAACTGTGGCAGATGAATGGGGCATTAAACAGTGGGCAGATTGGCGGGGGAATTAAACTGGGGCAGATGGAGGAGAGACATTAATCTGGTGGCAAATGAAGAGGGATATTAAACTAGCGGTTGATGTAGGAGTGGACATTAAATTGGGGGTAACTGGAGGGGGACATGTCTGCTTTAGTTGTCCCCAGTTTAATGTCCCCCTCTATTTGCCCCCAGTTTAAACTGGGGCACCTGGAGAGAGACTTCATACCGTGGTGCAATTGGGGGGGAACATAATAATGTGGTGACATATAATGTACGGGTGAAGGCGCATTATAATGTGTGGGGGCGCATGGAAAATGGGTGAGAATGGGCGGAGTCAATGTAGAAGTAGGCGGAGCACATCGCTCGCCACACATATTGTCCCTCTTTCTGTCCTTTGATAGTTCGGAGGTGTGTTGTAGGGCGATATAAAAGTAACCATATTGGCGGCCACTCAAAGAATAAAGGGTTGTACAAAAGTACTACTTTGTGCACCATCTAACATCCACCACTAGATGACGCCATAAACCACAGAATTTACTTCCAATGTTGTTTCCCACGAGTTTTTGTAATAAATGGAGTCAACACATCAGCAGCAAATCTCTCCGCCGTTCTGAGAATCTGTTACAATGTATCGGTCTAGAGCTCAGGCTTTAGCTCACAGAGCATTGTCCAGGAGTAACTGTAACAAATCCTCAGCTGTAAGAAATATTAGATCCGTATGCGGAAATGATACATGGAGTATTTTAGAAAATTATAGAATCTTTCAATATACACTGATTAAACTTCATTTGCATATAAGTGTACAACCCCTTTAAAAAGGACCTTTCACCAACTCCAACTCTTTGCATTGTTCAGTAGCTGCCGCTCCGCTGATTCCAGCCAGTTGGAATTTTTTCTCTAGCCCCCACCATGCCTGAGCAATCAGTGCAGTTAGTTTCAGCATCTAATATGCTAATTAGGCTCCCTACTGGCAGGTGGGCGGTCTTACACTGTCTACTCCAGCCAAGGACCGCCCATCTGACAATCTTACGGCTGGCAATATTGATTGAAAAGTACTGCACTGATTACTTGGGAATAGTAGGGGCTAGAGAATAAATTCCAACTGTGCTGGATTCAGTGTAGTAAGGATGCAAGGTGTTAGAGATGGGGAAAGGTGCTCTTAAAGGTAGGGGGCACCATTGCTAATAGGGTCCCTTCATAGGCAGCACCTATGGACGGACTGAAGAACCAGCCACATGCGGAATACCAGAGGGGTTTTCTGTTGTCTCTGAGACATGAACTTCTCCTTTTTGACCACTAGAGGTCGCTATTGTTATTGCCTAGTATCATGTATTTCGGTCCACGCTGTGACCACTTGCCAGGGGTATATACCTTTATATAAACAGTTTTACTATTACAAATGCAGCGTATCAAGTGACCGCAAAAAAAAATATTTTATTCATTGTGTCACTCCGTGAAAGGCGATCTGTCGTCTTGTAGGGGAAAGCTGAATTTCCAGACTCGTGCATTTCCTAAATAAGAGTATGGCAGCCCAGCGGGACATGTCCTAGGTGGGGTATCTATTGCTTATTCCTGAGCGGCCTGCTGGGGGGGCCATGTCGGACTGAGGTTGCTTGGGCCCACCAGATAAAATTACTTGGGGGGGCTCAACCTCTGGTATACTATAGTGCCTTGCAGATTGGGGCGTCTTACTACCCTGAGCCTGGGCCCTCCGGAGGACCCTCTGGTACTCTGATGGGCCAGTCTGATACTGTCTATAGGGGGCGCTTAGTATCATAACGTCAGCCATAGGTATAGGACACCCTGAGCCGTAACTATAGGGGTGCGGGGATGGTCCACGACAGGTGCCCAAATTTCCCTTTTCCCTTCGTCCACATGCAGCTGCCCCTTTGTTAGAACACAGCCCAAAAATGGCAGTATCAAGGAAAAAAGTCGCCATTTTGCCGATACATTTACTGCCCTTTAACCCTTGATATCGCACGTAGACCTGCCATGTTCAGTATTCTGACCTTATAGTGGACTACGTACTTGAGTGAATAGTTTTATTTAAAAAAAAAACAAAAAAAACTTTCAATTAAAAAAAAAATTAAAAAAATTAAGTTTGAAAATATTTTTAACATTTTTGAAAAAAATTGTGATTTTTTTTCAGAAATTTTTAAACGGTAAAAAAATATTTGATATATTTTTGATTTTTTTTTCAACAGGTTACAATGTTAAAAAAAAAAATCTAAAAAATTTGAGAAACTGCCACTAAAACATGCAGACGGGAGGCGGAGCGCCCCCATAAGTTCTGCCCCCCGTCCTTGGGCGCAGGGATTTGCGGTAATATAACCTATTGATCCCTGTTGGGACAGAAGGAAATTGTAGATCATTCTTAGTAAGTAAGGGGGGGGGAGCGCTTCCCCCAAGAGCTGACACCAGGCTGTGCCAGTGGAGTGATAAAGGGTTAAATCCGCGACAGCTCTGCGTATCCGAGTGAATTTTTCCGTGTCAGGCAAGTAATTCCTCCATCTGTCTCTGGACGGAAGCTGGAGGCATCTGCAAGTTATATGTAACAGATACCTCAAGAAGTTTGCAAACTCATTATCAGAATCAGCTCCACCTCCCCCCTACCCCCCCAACTATATCACTGAGGGTCATTCGCAGCTGTTGTTACGGGCTTAGGCTACGCTTAAATTGACAGCTGCGGGGAAAGTGAGGGCTGCTCGCTCCACTCAGCATTGACTGTTTCATAACAATATAAGAAACCAGGCTGCGAGAATCGCCCTAATTAAGATGTCCGCCAGGCCCTGGGCTAAACCCTAATTGACCTCCTGCCTGCTCTCTGCTGCTCCTCAAGGTCCTGCTGGCGAGATGGATTTTATCCTACTTGACTTGATGCTGAAATATGTCTACATGAAGTCACTGAAGTGGAAGGAGCTGCTGCATAGCGCAGGGGCAGAATCTCCAAGTGTAATGGGGTAATTCATATCCTGGGGCAAATGGTTTATATATATCCTTACATCCAATTGTATTGGAGCAGTCATAAGCGGCAGCGAGAGGATAACCAGTGTCATATATGGAGGAGACTACTGAGCTAAGAGTCACATACAGTGTTGGCCAAAAGTATTGGCACCTCTGCAATTCTGTCAGTAATATTCAGTTTCTTCCAGAAAATGATTACAAGCACAAACTCTTTGGTATTATTCTCTTCATTTAATTTGTCTTCAATGGAAAACCACAAAAAGAATTGTCAAAAAAGCCAAATTGGATATAATTCCACACCAAACATAAAAAAGGGGTGGACAAAAGTATTGGCACTGTTTGAAAAATCATAATTTGTGTAATTAACAGCACCTGTTACTTACCTGAGGCACCTAACAGGTGCTGGCAATAACTAAATCACACTTGCAGCCAGTTGAAATGGATTAAAGTTGACTCCACCTCTGTCCTGTGTCCTTGTGTGACCACATTGAGCATGGAGAAAAGAAAGAAGACCAAAGAACTGTCTGAGGACTTGAGAAGCAAAATTGTGAGGAAGCATGAGCAATCTCAAGGCTACAAGTCCATCTCCAAAGACCTGAATGTTCCTGTGTCTACCGTGTGCAGTGTCATCAAGAAGTGTAAAGCCCATGGCACTGTGGGTAACCTCCCTAGATGTGGACGCAAAAGAAAAATTGCAGAGAGATTTCAACGCAAGATTGTGCGGATGGTGGATAAAGAACCTTGACTAACATCCAAACAAGTCCAAGCTGCCCTGCAGTCCGAGGGTACAACAGTGTCACCCCGTACTATCCCGTCGGCGTCTGAATGAGAAGGGACTGTATGGTAGGAGACCCAGGAAGACCCCACTTCTTACCCAGAGACATAAAAAAGCCAGGCTGGAGTTTGCCAAAACTTACCTGAGAAAGCCAAAACCGTTCTGGAAGAATGTTCTCTGGTCAGATGAGACAAAAGTAGGAAAAGGCATCAACATAGAGTTTACAGGAAAAAAAGAGGCCTTCAAAGAGAAAAAGACGCCCCCTACAGTCAGACATGGCGGAGGTCCCTGATGTTTTGGGGTTGCTTTGCTGCCTCTGGCACTGGACTGCTTGACCGTGTGCATGGCATTATGAAGTCTGAAGACGACCAACACATTGTGCAGCATAATGTAGGGCCTAGTGTGAGAAAGCCGGGTCTCCATCAGAGGTCAGGGCTCTTCCAGCAGGACAATGACACAAAACACACTTCAGGTCAGCACTAGAAAATGGTGGTGAGAGAAAGCCCTGGAGACTTGTAAAGTGGCAGCAATGAGTCCAGCCCTGAATCCCATAGAACACCTGTGGGGGAGGAGAGATCTCTTGGTGGCAGTTTGGAGAAGGCCCCCTTCACATCTCAGGGGGGACCGCGAGCAGTTTGCCAAAGAAGAATGGTCTATAATTCCAGCAGAGCCTTGTAAGAAACTCATTGCTGGTTACCGGAAGCGGTTGTGCGCAGTTATTGTGTCTAAAGGTTGTGCTACCAAGTATTAGGCTGTATTCACACAGAGTAACGCCAGGCGTTTTTTGTGTGTTTTTTGCACATAGCGCCGCGTTTACGCCGCGTAGCGCCGCGTTAACGCCGCGTATACGCCGCGTTAACGCCGGGCAACGCCACCGCTAAATAGCGCGGCGTTAACGCTGCGTATACGCGGCGTTAACGCGGCGCTACGCGGCGTAAACGCGGTGCTATGTGCAAAAAACACACAAAAAACGCCTGGCGTTACTCTGTGTGAATACAGCCTTAGGCTGAGGGGGCCAATACTTCTGTCCGGACCAGTTTTTGAAATTTTGTGGAAAATGATCAATGTTTTGACTTTTGATCCTGAGTTATATCCTGTATCATACTCCAGAGCTGCACTCACTATTCTGCTGGTACAGTCACTGTGTACATACATTACATTACTTATCCTGTATTATACTCCAGAGCTGCACTCACTATTCTGCTGGTACAGTCATTGTGTACATACATTACATTACTTATCCTGTATTATACTCCAGAGCTGCGCTCACTATTCTGCTGGTACAGTCACTGTGTACATATATTACATTACTTATCCTGTATTATACCCCAGAGCTGCGCTCACTATTCTGCTGGTGCAGTCACTGTGTACATACATTACATTACTTATCCTGTATTATACCCCAGAGCTGCGCTCACTATTCTGCTGGTGCAGTCACTGTGTACATACATTATATTACTTATCCTGTATTATACCCCAGAGCTGTGCTCACTATTCTGCTGGTACAGTCACTGTGTACACGCATTACATTACTTATCCTGTATTATACTCCAGAGCTGCAATCACTATTCTGATAGTACAGTCACTGTGTACATGCATTACATTACTTATCCTGTATTATACCCCAGAGCTGCAATCACTATTCTGATAGTACAGTCACTGTGTACATACATTACATTACTTATCCTGTATTATACTCCAGAGCTGCACTCACTATTCTGCTGGTACAGTCACTGTGTACATACATTACATTACTTATCCTGCATTATACTCCAGAGCTGCACTCACTATTCTGATAGTACAGTCACTGTGTACATACATTACATTACTTATCATGTATTATACTCCAGAGCTGCACTCACTATTCTGCTGGTGCAGTCACTGTGTACATACATTACATTACTTATCCTGTATTATACTCCAGAGCTGCGCTCACTATTCTGCTGGTGCTGTCACTGTGTACATACATTACATTACTTATCCTGTATTATACTCCAGAGCTGCGCTCACTATTCTGCTGGTGAAGTCACTGTGTACATACATTACATTACTTATCCTGAATTATACCCCAGAGCTGCGCTCACTATCCTGCTGGTGCAGTCACTGTGTACATACATTACATTACTTATCCTGTATTATACTCCAGAGCTGCGCTCACTATCCTGCTGGTGCAGTCACTGTGTACATACATTACATTACTTATCCTGTATTATACTCCAGAGCTGCACTCACTATTCTGCTGGTGCTGTCACTGTGTACATACATTACATTACTTATCCTGTATACTCCAGAGCTGCACTTACTATTCTGCTGGTGCAGTCACTGTGTACATACATTACATTACTTATCCTGTATTATACTCCAGAGCTGCGCTCACTATTCTGCTGGTGCAGTCACTGTGTACATACATTACATTACTTATCCTGTATTATACTCCAGAGCTGCACTCACTATTCTGCTGGTGCAGTCACTGTGTACATACATTACATTACTTATCCTGTATTATACCCCAGAGCTGCGCTCACTATTCTGCTGGTACAGTCACTGTGTACATACATTACATTTCTTATCTTGTATTATACTCCAGAGCTGCGCTCACTATTCTGCTGGTACAGTCACTGTGTACATACATTACATTACTTATCCTGTATTATACTCCAGAGCTGCAATCACTATTCTGATAGTACAGTCACTATGTACATACATTACATTACTTATCCTGCATTATACTCCAGAGCTGCACTCACTATTCTGCTGGTGCTGTCACTGTGTACATACATTACATTACTTATCCTGTATTATACTCCAGAGCTGCACTCACTATTCTGCTGGTGCAGTCACTGTGTACATACATTACATTACTTATCCTGTATTATACTCCAGAGCTGCAATCACTATTCTGCTGGTGCAGTCACTGTGTACATACATTACATTACTTATCCTGTATTAGGCCGGGTTCACACGGAGTTACGTGCCGCGAGATTTGGCACGTAGACGCCGCGTGACCCTTTGCGTGCCGTACACGCTCCCATTCATTTCAATGGGAGCGGGGAGCGTATGCGCCGCGCTAGTTTGCGGCCGTGCATTTATTCACGGCCGCAAACTAGCGCGGCGCATACGCTCCCCGCTCCCATTGAAATGAATGGGAGCGTGTACGGCACGCAAAGGGTCACGCGGCGTCTACGTGCCAAATCTCGCGGCACGTAACTCCGTGTGAACCCGGCCTTATACTCCAGAGCTGCGCTCACTATTCTGCTGGTGAAGTCACTGTGTACATACATTACATTACTTATCCTGTATTATACCCCAGAGCTGCGCTCACTATCCTGCTGGTGCAGTCACTGTGCACATACATTACATTACTTATCCTGTATTATACTCCAGAGCTGCCCTCACTATCCTGCTGGTGCAGTCACTGTGTACATACATTACATTACTTATCCTGTATTATACTCCAGAGCTGCGCTCACTATTCTGCTGGTACAGTCACTGTGTACATACATTACATTACTTATCCTGTATTATACTCCAGAGCTGCACTCACTATTTTTCTGTTGCTGTCACTGTGTACATACATTACATTACTTATCCTGTATACTCCAGAGCTGCACTTACTATTCTACTGGTGCAGACACTGTGTACATACATTACATTACTTCTCCTGTATTATACTCCAGAGCTGCGCTCACTATTCTGCTTGTACAGTCACTGTGTACATACATTACATTACTTATCCTGTATTATACTCCAGAGCTGCACTCACTATTCTGCTGGTGCTGTCACTGTGTACATACATTACATTACTTATCCTGTATTATACTCCAGAGCTGCACTCACTATTCTGCTGGTGCAGTCACTGTGTACATACATTACATTACTTATCCTGTATTATACTCCAGAGCTGCACTCACTATTTTGCTGTTGCTGTCACTGTGTACATACATTACATTACTTATCCTGTATACTCCAGAGCTGCACTTACTATTCTACTGGTGCAGACACTGTGTACATACATTACATTACTTATCCTGTATTATACTCCAGAGCTGCGCTCACTATTCTGCTGGTACAGTCACTGTGTACATACATTACATTACTTATCCTGTATTATACTCCAGAGCTGCACTCACTATTTTGCTGTTGCTGTCACTGTGTACATACATTACATTACTTATCCTGTATACTCCAGAGCTGCACTTACTATTCTACTGGTGCAGACACTGTGTACATACATTACATTACTTCTCCTGTATTATACTCCAGAGCTGCGCTCACTATTCTGCTTGTACAGTCACTGTGTACATACATTACATTACTTATCCTGTATTATACTCCAGAGCTGCACTCACTATTCTGCTGGTGCTGTCACTGTGTACATACATTACATTACTTATCCTGTATACTCCAGAGCTGCACTTACTATTCTGCTGGTACAGTCACTGTGTACATACATTACATTACTTATCCTGTATTATACTCCAGACCTGTGCTCACTATTCTGCTGGTGCAGTCACTGTGTACATACATTACATTACTTATCCTGTATTATACTCCAGAGCTGCGCTCACTATTCTGCTGGTGCAGTCACTGTGTACATACATTACATTACTTATCCTGTATTATACTCCAGAGCTGCGCTCACTATTCTGCTGGTACAGTCACTGTGTACATACATTACATTACTTATCCTGTATTATACTCCAGAGCTGCGCTCACTATTCTGCTGGTACAGTCACTGTGTACATACATTACATTACTTATCCTGTATTATACTCCAGAGCTGCGCTCACTATTCTGCTGGTACAGTCACTGTGTACATACATTACATTACTTATCCTGTATTATACTCCAGAGCTGCGCTCACTATTCTGCTGGTACAGTCACTGTGTACATACATTACATTACTTATCCTGTATTATACTCCAGAGCTGCGCTCACTATTCTGCTGGTACAGTCACTGTGTACATACATTACATTACTTATCCTGTATTATACTCCAGAGCTGCGCTCACTATTCTGCTGGTACAGTCACTGTGTACATACATTACATTACTTATCCTGTATTATACTCCAGAGCTGCGCTCACTATTCTGCTGGTACAGTCACTGTGTACATACATTACATTACTTATCCTGTATTATACTCCAGAGCTGCGCTCACTATTCTGCTGGTACAGTCACTGTGTACATACATTACATTACTTATCCTGTATTATACTCCAGAGCTGCGCTCACTATTCTGCTAATTGTCAATAGAAAATCAGCAAATATGAAGACAACACTTCCATGAGACAATGAACAAGCTGGGAATTCTGGGTGATTTCAGCTCTGAGGCTTACAGAATAGTGAAAAAACCCATTGGCCCAGGACTAAGAGGTGTAAGGCTACGCCCACTTGACATAACTCACTACTACAAATACGTTGCCCCCCCCCCCTTATAACTGTATTGTACTATCGCACAGCCTGTTGTATAACTACAGAACATCGAAGGATAAAATGATGATAATTAGCCGGATTTTAGGAAGTTCACTGGAATAAAACCATAAATCTGCATTACTCATCCCCCGATCCCCTGTAATCCTTCGCCTTCTAGTGCTGAGTCATGTTCAAACTTCATTCCACAATGGGATTAACTACTGCAGAAGTTATCGCGGTCCTTAAGAAGCTCCGAGCCCCTTCTTGTGTCTTTCATGAACCCTCAAGATTTTCATCCTCCCCCTACCTTAGGTGGACTCAATAGTGCAACATGTTAGCACAGGTGCACAATCGAGACACTGTCCCTCCGAAACGTCAGTTACAGCTCTCTTGTGCCCCCTTGGGCATTGTGGCCAGTGTGTGACTACTCCCTCTTGAGGACACTCAGAGTATTGGAATGTTGTTATTCTCCTTCCGCGAATACTTGTGATAGGAAAGGAAAACCCGTCATCAAATGTTACATAGACTCCGCCCCTATAAACGGATCCTGTAGTACAATCGATTGCTCATGTCTGATCACAGGGGCGGGCTCTGTCCAATGCTTTCTGTGGACTCAGACATCACCAATCAATCCTGATTCTCACCGATATCAACAGAAAGCCAATTCCATTGCTCGGGACCCGATCTGTACTGACACATTGTAACGACGCATGTGTTCAACCATTGTACCCATGTTATATAATAATGTACACCCCCTTTAAATCCTGTATGGCCCCAGTAATAGTGGATTACTAGGTATTCTGGACAGTAAGCGCCCCCTATGACTGTGTGATATCACTACAGGAATCCTGGGACAGGTTCAGGACAAGATGTTGCGAGATATTTTAATGGAAAACAGCTGGCACTGCCCAGTGGTCTACCGGGTGGTGCGAGTGTGCCGTCACTGGCGGGGGGGGTATAATTAGGATTGATTTGGGGCTAATTACCCTCCACTTGCAGGTCCCATATTGTGAGGCTTGTAAATGTCAGGCCGGGGGCTGGAGCCGAGGCGGCAGCAGGTGACAGCGGACAGGTGCCGCAGAGCGGGAAGCGAAAGTGACAAGGGGTTGATGAGTTTAGACAAATGTGCGGCCGGAGGGCTGGAGGGAGCTGGGACATGTGCGGGCAAAGCTCCAGTCCTCACATGTATGGACCGAAAGCTTTACAAAATGGCGCCGGTGTGCCTAACGAAACAGTGTAAGGCTGCGTATGCATGTGCACTGGATACGGTGTCACACTTGACGGACGAAAAAAGTCCTGCTTTTTTGTCTGCCAGTTTCAGTTTTGCACGGAGCCCCACAGACTATTATAGTCAATGGTTGCTGCCACTAATTTGGCAGCGTTCGTTTTGGTTAACAAATTGGCGTCCGTATGGCTGACAAAATGGTGTCCATAATGGCAACCAGTCATGGCGCAGATTCCGTGTCATATTCCGCTCTGGAGAAGCGAAACTTGTTTGGTCACTCTGGGAAACAAAAGCAAAGACGTGTAGACAGTTTTGGAACTCTGCCTCACATTGGAAAGTCCTAGTACTACATGTGCCAAGTCATTTTATGTGAAAGCGTAGAGTCCCTTTAAAGAGGACCTTTCACCATATCCGGGCACAGGCAGTGTTATATACTGCCAGAAAGCTGACAGTGCGCTGAATTCAGCGCACTGTCGGCTTTCCCGATCCGTGCCCGGTGTAAAGCGCTATCTGTCCCGGTACCGTAGCGCTTTACAGTCAGAAGGGCGTTTCTGACCATTAGCCAGAGACGTCCTTCTGCCTCGCGGCGCCAATCGCGCTGTACTGTGGAGCGGGGAGGAACTCCCCCCTCCCCCTCCTGATAATGCTCGTCTATGGACAAGCTGTGTGAGCAGAGGGAGGGGGCGTTCCTCCCCGCTCCACAGCACAGCGCGATTGGTGCCGCGAGGCAGAAGGACGTCTCTGGCTAACAGTCAGAAACGCCCTTCTGACCATAGAAGAGCTACGGTACCGGGCCGTAAGCTCTTCACATCGGGCACAGATCGGGAAAGCCGACAGTGCGCTGAATTCAGTGCACTGTCAGCTTTCTGGCAGTATATAGAACTGCATGTGCCCGGATATGGTGAAAGGTCCTCTTTAAGTCCCGTTAGACCTGCTGGGCCTTGTAGTCTTGCAGCAGCTGGAGAGTCGCAGGTTGGAGATCTTTGGCGTAGACTGAGACTGATATCAGCTTGGTCCTGTAAAAGGCTGCAAAAAATGTTGGTGAAATAGACATTGCCTCATCTGAGCGTATCTAGAGCGGGAGCGCAGCTGTAATGGTGTCTGGTCCCGGATATGGGGCTGTGGGTGTCCTGATTACTGCAATTACTATGCATGATGCAGGAAGAAAGGAATCTGGGAGTGTATACACACTGCGCACACTGGGCAGATAAGCTGCGGATAGCTACTGTTCAACTACAGGTCCCAGAATGCCCTGCTCTACGACCAAAATCAAGAAAATGATATTAAATACTCACCAACTGCGGTCCGGAAGCATGAATAGCATGTAGGCCCGGTGCTGACAATATCTGCATAATGTACACCCCCAGAACAGGTAGGGGGAGCCACCATCAATGACAGCTATAAAGCAGTCAACCCCTTTCAAATGTGAACATGGTTATTTTTTTCATGAGATTTAAGGCTGTGAAGGTGTCGCTGGTGGTGTAGAATAGTAAATAGGTAAATGCCCTGGTGGTCCGGTGTAGTATCATGAGGATTCATCTCTGCAGTGAAGAAGTCAATAAAACATCCATGGTGAGATAGAGCAGTGAAGAAGTAAATGGTAACATGCCCAGGAGAGTATAGTTGTAAATTAGGGCATCTCTGGCCGCCTGTGGCAGTGAAGTGGAAAGTAAAAAATCTCTGGTTGTCTAGGTTAGTGAAGGGTTAAATGGTAATATCCCTAGTGGTCTAGATCAGGGAAGGAGCAAATGGTAAAATCCCTGGTGGTTTAGGACAGGAAGGAGTTAATAATGGCATCCCTGGTGGGATGGTGTAGGGTAGTGCAGGCTTAAATGATAATATATCTGGTAATCCAGGGCAGGAAAGTGGTAAATGATAACATCCCTGGTGGTCTAGGGCAGTGAGGAGGTAAATGATAACATCCCTGGTGGTCTAGGGCAGTGAGGAGGTAAATGATAACATCCCTGGTGGTCTAGGGCAGTGAGGAGGTAAATGATAACATCCCTGGTGGTCTAGGGTAGGAAAGGAATTAATGATACCATATATGGTGGCATGGTCTAGGGAAGTGAAGTGGAAATTGATAACATCCCTGGTGATCTAGGGAAAGGAAGTGTTAAATGATAATATCCCCGGAGGAGCAGTGAAAGGTTAATGCTGACATCCCTGGTGGTCTAGGGCAGGGAAGGAATTATTGATAGCATCCCCAGTGGGATGGTCTAGCGCATTAAAGGGGTAAATGATAAAATCCCTGGTGGTCTAGGAGAGTTAAAGTTTGATGCTAACATCCTTGGTGGTGTAGGGCAGTTACTGGGTAACTGTAACATATCTGGTGATCTATGGAAGTGAAAGGGTGAAAGATAAAATCCCTGGTGGTCTAGAGCAACAAAGAGGTTACAGATAACATCACTAGTGGTCTAAAGTACTTGGAAGGGTTAATAAGAACATTAAGTCAGTGTTCTCCAACCTGCAGCAGTCTGACTACGACTACCAGCATGTCCTGACACGTGCGGGCCTGGACAATTCTATTGGACAATAGCTGGACTAGTGATCCCTACTCTAGCAATTCCCCTATATCTCTCTTTCTATGGCCCTGTGGTCCATCAGTGTAGACGCCTGCAGCAGGTGACGTCTCGTTGCGGCCATCTCCAGTGTACGATCTGCTGAAATACTCCTCGGTGTTTGGTCTGTTCCCCACCCCCAGTGCAGAATTGTTTTTGCTATTAAAATCTCTACGCTGAGACAGATTATTTTACCATGCGGTGAATCTACAGCGCCGCGATGAGAAAGCAGCTGCCACTGGGCATCCTCCAGGTATCGGTTTTCATTACATTTTTTTTGCACATGGTTCGGGTCCAGCTGACATTCGACGAAAGCCGACGTCTGCGATCTCAAATAACTGCCGGCTACGGGTTTTACTTTTTCCCGTTCTATATGATTATCCACACACATTATATGAAATCCAATAAAAATCTGCTTATTTTTAGAGGGCGGCGATGTCATCATTTGTATTTACGGGGTGATGATGTCATGTTGGCCACTCTGCAGGTGTTCTATGATGTAACGTACAGGCGTAGCGGGGCTGAGCCTGTCAGTGCAACGTAGATGGCAGCTGGCATAGTTTGACCTATAATTTACTCTAGTTCATAGTAAATTTGTTGGGTAGGGGGTTACAGTAAAAAATCTCAGATTGTTGCACAAAAATTTGCAACGTTTTGAATGGTATACGGGGTATGATACATTTCTCAGATTTACTCCACAGTAATATTTTGTACATACCCCGACCAATCTTTGAACTTGTCCTGGATAATTCAGTGATAACTGGTAGAAATAGGAATATGGAGCGGCTGTCATTGACAGCTGCTCCTTATCGGAAACTGCCAGGAATATTCCTTGACTTATTTTGCTGGGACGAATACTGTATCTGATGCCTCTGGACAGCCAAGTGGTGGTAGGGATGGGACCAGTTCAGGAAATTGTACTTGATTTAGTTAGCCCAAAAAATATGTGACCCCCATGATAAATAGGCCAATAGAAGACTGTACAGGTCAACAAGTATTTCACAGTCAATAACCCCTCCGGACTTTCCACTTGTGTTCACGTCCACTTCTTACATGGTTCTCTGATATTAGAAGTGTGAAACAGAGTGGCTGTCATTGACAGCTGTTCCATGTTTATCAAGTAACAGAAACATTGTGACGTCTATGGAGACAAAAAAATGGGTCATCCAGGCAAGGTGGCAGAGTTGGTGGTAATAACGTGTACCAAATTAGGATTCTAAGAGATTCCACTGATACCAAAATGTTAGAATTGAGCGGCTGCCACTGACAGCCATACCATTTTCATTAAAGGGATTCTATCATTAGAATCCCTTTTTTTCTAACTAACACATAGGAATAGCCTTAAGAAAGTCTATTCTTCTCCTACCTTTAGATGTCTTCTCTGTGCCGCCGTTTGGTAGATATTCCATTTTCGGTTTGCATGTAAATGAGATCTCTCGCAGCACTGGGGGCGGTCCTCAGTGCTCAAACAGCACTGGGGGCGTCCCCAATGCTGTGAGAGAATTCCCCAGCGCCGCCTTTATCTTCTTCAGGAACTGGCCTCTACGCGTCATCTTCCGGTCTGGCTTTCAATCTTCTACGCATGCGCAATCAGCTCTTCCAGCGGGCCTTGGGCAGAGCCAACTGCACCTGAGCTCGCGTAAGTGGCCACAAAAAAATGGCTGCGCACGGGTGCAGTCGGCTCTGCCTGCTAGCAGAGCCGATTCTGCATGCGTAGAAGATTGAAAGCCAGGCCGGAAGACGACGCGTAAAGGCCGATTCCTGAAGAAGATGGAGGCGGTGCTGGAGAATTCTCTCGCAGCACTGGGGACGCCCCCAGTGCTGTTTGAGCGCTGGGGCCCGCCCTCAGTGCTGCGAGAGAACTCATTTGCATAAAGACGGAAAACGGAATATCTACCGAACAGCAGCGCGGAGAAGACATCTAAAGGTAGGAGAAGAATAGCCTTTCTTAAGGCTATTCCTTTGTGTTGGAAAAAAGGGATTCTAATGATCCCTTTAATGGACAGACTATTTTTGTGACTTAGGATAGCCATGTTGGTTGAGTGAGTCATGATTTAGCAACTTATACTGGATCACTTAACCAGGAAAATATTTGCCCCCATGGTGAATAGGCCATTCTATAGTCCATCAGTCAAATACTATCTTCTATTATCTGTGTTCACAATATCAGAGATAGACATGGATGAGTAAAAGTGGAGCGGCTGCCACTGATAGCCACTCCATTCTCAAAAATTGGCAAGAACCTTCTATGTCAAGTCAAAAGCTCTATCCTGGACAAAAACCCAACCAGTCTTTTTCTTCATTGTTCACTAAAAGCAGATATAGACACAGAATTGTAAAAGTGGAGCGGCTGTCACTGACAGCCAATCCTTTCTCAATAATGGACAATGTGGTAGAGCGGCCATCATGGTAAAGTTTGTAGTGAGTTAACAAATTGTGCTACATTAGTTAGCCAGGGTACAGGGCAGACAGAGACCCAATCATAGACTTCAGCGGTGACATTGGGGTGTCTTACGTCAGCCAGAGGCCAAAAGAGGCTGAGGAGTATAATAATAGCAACTCCGATTGGGGTTGAGCCAATCTTGAGATTTCAGAATCGTTTTTCAAATCTGATTTTCAATCATTTTCCAGCCGATCCCGATCATGAAATTTGTTTGATCTCCAATCGGTATCTGATGTTTCCCGATCCCGATCGCTCAACCCGACTTCCGATTCGTACCCAACAACGTCAGGCCCAACATGAACTAGGGGGCCGGACCTCACAAATATTCTTTTAAACAAATCTTCTGAGCTTGCCCATCTCTATCAATAACCCAACCAGTCATTATCCTCTGTATAAGATAGACACCAAAGTGTAAAGGTGAAGCGGCTGTCACTGGTAGCCGATCCCTTCTCAGTTACTGACAAGAACCTTCTATGACTTAGGACAGTTGGGAGTGAGTTAATACGTTTGCCCCCACAAAGACTAGGCCATTGGAAAACAGGTCAAAAATTCTCCTGGTTACTAAACCAACCAGAAGTGAGAAAACGGAGCAGCTGTCACTGATAGCCGCTCCATTCTCAGTAATTGACGAGAACCTTCTATGACTTAGGGCAGCCATGGTGGTACCGCTAGAAGGGAATTAGCAACTTGCACTATGTTAGTCAGCCAGAAAAATATGTCCCACTACAATGAACAGGCCATTAGAAGACCGTACAGGTCGAAAACTGCTTCTTAGTCAATATCCTGAGCAGTCTTTTCACTTGTCTGAACACACACACATAACCTGCCTGGAGGTTTTCACTCCATAAATAACGTGTAATCTGCGGGAATAAAGGGCAGAGATCCGAGCTTGGATTGTAATCACAGACAGCTAAATATCTGCGTGCGTTTCCCACAGTAGAGTCCCACTAAACACTTATGGGGGCTCTGGGAGACGGACTTCCTCTGCTAACATGCAGCATTCCCACTCAAGTCTAGTCGCAACTCATTTTTTTCTTTTACTCTTTTACTAATGAGAAAATCAGAATTCGGGGATGAGTCTCTCTCGGCCTCCAGTCTGTGAGATGTTTTCCTTGCCTCACCAGCATCATCCCATAGTACGACATGCTCTCCATCCAATGTTTCCGTCGTCTTCTTACTGGAGATGTTGATAATTCACTAGTAATTGTTTCACCAATGAAGAGCAGGTATCTCACCCTACTTTGGTGTCAAGGAAACCCATCGATGGTCACCCTTTTTTGACACATTTCTTATGGTTCAACCACCACCAGTGATGGAAGAGTCCTCCACTGAATTATACAAGGTCTTCCCTACCTTTTTGGCTATCAGTCTCACCATAGAGGCTCATTAAAGGTGATGATTTAGAACCCTCAAAAAGTTCTCTGATGATACCTTGCTTCTATATTTTAATGTTCCTGGAGGTTCCCAGAGTCTCCAGAGGTCCCTCAAGACTTCAACGTGTGGTTCTGTTAGACCATCAACCAAATATTGATGTCCTATCCTTAGGAAGACCCCTTTTGTCTTCCCCTTACTTTAGGAAACAAAAATGTGGGAAAGGTGATTTTCATTTTGTGAATTTGAGGAGCTAACCTTGGATCTCATAAGTCTTGACAGCTCCTCCTATACTTGGGTCACCTGATTCGACAGACCAAGTATGGGCACTAAAGTTACTTATATGGCTACATGACGGTTTGATCAAGAAATAACTAGAGGACCACACAAAGAGTTTTGCAACTTTTTGGAAGACCCTTGGTGGATTATATCAAAACTTTTTAGTTATTGGAATCCCTTGAGGTCTCCATATACCTGAATCAACTGAAAAGATGGACCATGTATGGTCTCTAAAGCTGCTCAGATAAAAGAAAAAGCTAGAGTACCACACAAAAATATTTACAACTTTTTGTGGTATATGTCAAACGTTTTGATCATTGGAAGCCCTTGATGTTTCTGTATATCTGGTCAACTCAATTGATGGACCATGGTCTCTAAAAGTTCTCATACATGGTAAGATATCCCAAAGCTCCTTCAAGACTTCTACCAATGGTGATTCCAGGACACTGGTGGGAAATTTTTTTCAATACAACTCTATTTAAGAGACATTTGGGATAAGGAAACTTTCCAACCATCAGAAGATCTTGATAGCTCCTCACACATATCGTAGCCCATATATTGGTTGATATCATGAACCTTGGATATATGTCCTTCAAGGCGCCATACAGATTACAACTTCTGTGGATCATTGTCGAAGTAGGGACCATATCATGGGAATCAGGAACGGTCTTTAAGCCAGCAGGGTATTTCCTATCTCCCCCCTGACACACACTACTTGTAATAAGTTTTATGATGCAATATGTAATAATAGCGAGCGTTGGGCATTCATGTGCTACGCTGAACAAACATTATCCAGATGTTTTGTCACATTCCTGTGGGAACGGTTCATACCTGCAAGAACTCTGCATTTCTGCTCCACGCCTGGCTGCTAATGAAGGGAGACAAGGGTGATGCAGACAGGCCTAGCACAGCGACATAACCACGCTTTGGGGGATGATATTTAGTATCAGTTTGAAGGGCGCTTAATAATGGCGCTGGCCACGGGCCAGTTGTGTAAATCCAAGACAACTCCCATTACAAGTGACGGCTGAAGGTAGGAGATGAAATGTCACTCTTGAGAGACGGGCTGCTCTCTCACAATACGAATAAACCCAAATCATAAAGACATCGGGCAACGTTTATGAAACCTGTCACCTATGGAAATGTATGGAACCGGAATTCCTATGAATAGTTGACCCCATTTTTTTCCACTGTGCTGTGATAAAATTACAGAGCTCCTATAAATATGTCAAGACGGCTTCCAGGATCCTTCCTGCACACAAGGACTATGAAAAATAAGGAAAAGTCAAAAACATCAAAAAAAAAATATGTAGTTATGACCGTCATCTATTACTTAACTTTTGCTCTGGAGGACCCAGTATAGGAGCAAACTACTTAGAAAGTCCATTAATTTCAATAGGAGTTGTGTAATACTTAACTTCCCCTGTGGAGGCACTGTAGGAAAATTGAACACTTACTGCTGGATTCGAAAGGGAATCTAACAGCAGATTACTTGTGTTCAGTTTATTTTGATTCCCATCTACATCTATATTCCAATTAATCTGAATGATGTTGAGTTGCAATACCAGGCACAGCCAGGAGTGGAGCTGTTACCGAGTACAACAGTAGCAAACTAACATTCCCATGACTAGTTAAAAATATTCAAAGATGGTTCCACATATTTTCCTGGACTCAAGAACGATGCAGCAGAAAAATAAGGGAAAGTCAAAAACATCAAAAAATTGTAGTTATGGAAGGGGTCCCTTCTTTATGACCGTCATCTATTACGTACCAATAGTGTCTCTCACTCTAGAGGATCCAGTATATGGATAAATTACTCAGAGAGTCTATTCATTTCAGTAGGAACTATGTAATACCTCATTTGTCCTTTGGAGGCACTGCAGGAAAATTGAACACTTTGACAAACAACATCTGATCAATGGGCATCTAACAGCAGATCACCTGTGACCACCTTATTGTTAGATGTCTAAATTGTACAATCCCCATTAAAGCAAGGCAAACTGTACATCTGTATTTATATTAAGCTGAATGATGTTGCTCTGCAATACCGGGCACAACCAGGAGGGGTGCTGTTTTTGACAAAAACAATAACAATCTGAAATTCCTATTAGTTACAAATGTTTAAACATAGCTCCTAGGTACCGATCTCTTACTCTGGAGGACCTGACACGTCCATGGATCATCTCATTTAGTTCAATCCGAAAAGTGTAATACCTTTTGTTACCTGTGGGGGTGCTGCAGGGGAATTGAACGGTTGCTGCCACATTTTCCAGCAGATTAGATCAGATCACTGGTGGTTTAGAAGTTGTAGATCATATGATCCACTTAAGAAAAGGGGCTCCAGATCATACAGAGTCTTATAAAGAAAGGAGTCAAGGGCTGTTTTATCCTTTCTTCTATCTAAGTTTGTATTGAAGTGATTAGCGTTGAGCTGCAATACCAGACACAGCAAAGGGTAGCGCTGTTTCAGGTGAGGGGATAAAAGTAGATCTTATATTCTGATCCCATAAACCCCTCTCAGGCCAGTAAGACTTGTCATGACTATGTATGAGTGTATAGGTTGTCCTGTACCTTGCGTGTTCACACTTTTGCTGATTTAGCAAATTGTAATTATAAATAATCTGACGAGAGTAAAATTGTAAAAAATAAATTAAAAAAATAATAATATGAAAAAAAAAAAAAATTGTCATGGTTTCACTGGGGATCGAACCCAGGACCTTCTGCGTGTAAAGCAGACGTGATAACCACTACACTATGAAACCTGACTGGCAGGCCTGATGAGTCGATTGTCATTGCCTGATTAACCTTTTGTGCTCTGAACACTTTTAAGCAAAGAGAAACTGTTAGAAAATCATCTTATGTTATGGAAGAGATTGGCCGGCGCATTCTCAGATCTAATGGATTTCTAGAATGAATGTAAAAATAGACAAAAATAACCCAAAATTTCTATTTGTAAGAACCTGACTAATCCATATGGGGGTGCAGAGGTGGCAGTCATGGTGGAGACCCAAAGGACACATAGACCACGGTATTATATATGGACATGGTAGGGGGCATACTAACCAACTTTTATAGGGATAATAGAGGGATTTTGGTCCACCCCTTCATAAGCCTTGTCCCATTACCATGGATCCTAAATTCTGGCCACATGTATAGATCTATATAAACAGCGCCTCTCTTGGCCAATGGCTGTGTTTGGTATTGCAGTTGGTATTCAATTAAATGGAGCCGAGCGACAATACCAGCCATAGCCTACGGACAAGAACAGCATTGTCCCTATAACATAGGAGGTGTCCCTTTAAGCAGCGTGATGACGTCTTATGTCTCATGCAGCGGCCAGGGCCTTGGGGCCCCTACCCATGTAGTCACACAGCTTCTGTACCTGCTGCACAATCCACGTATTAAGCTAAGCTCGTACAATAACCTGAGTTGATCTTACGGCTCCCCAGTGAGCGGCCCGGGGCTGTCTGCTTGCAGAACCTCTCACAACAGATGTTGCTGTGATGCTGATGGATGTATAATGTCTCCCCTGCTGGGACTGTTACATGATCGCCGCTCCTCAGGTTATGCGTTTAGCAGGACGCGGCCGCTTACTGAAATATTGTCATCTATTTCCTCTCAATATCTCATTTGGGGAGCAGTGAACGGCCGCTGCGTATAACAAGGTGTAAATGGGGAGCGCTGGGAACATTATGGGGAAGGAGCAAACTGGAGCAGTGGAGTTCAGGGGTACAGACAAAACATTGTAGTTCAGGGGTACACAGGGAACATTGTAGTTCAGGGGTATATGGAGAACATTGTAGTTCAGGGTACAGGATTCAGGGGTACAGTGGGAGCATTGGAGCTCAGGGGTACACCCAAAACATTGTAGTTCAGGGGTACACTCAAAACATTGTAGTTCAGGAGTACACACAAAGCATTGTAGTTCAGGGGTACACGGGAAACATAGTAGTTCAGGGGTACACATGGAACATTGTAGTTCAGGGGTATATGGAGAACATTGTAGTTCAGGGGTACACAGGGAACATTTTCAATCAGGGTCCAGGGGTACAGTGGGAGCATTGGAGCTCAGGGGTACACCCAAAACATTGTAGTTCAGGGGTACACTGAAAACATTGTAGTTCAGGGGTACACTCAAAACATTGTAGTTTAGGGTACACACAAAGCATTGTAGTTCAGGGGTACACTGGGAACATTGTAGTTCAGGGGTACACTGGGAGCATTCTGGTTCAGGGGCACACTGGGAGCATTGTAGTTCAGGGGTACCCTGGGAGCGCTGTAGTTCAGGGGTACATGGGGAACATTGTATTTCAGGGGTACAGTGGGAACATTTTCGTTCAGAGGTACAGTGGGAGTATTGTAGCTCAGGGTACATGGGGAACATTATAGTTCAGAGTTACACTGGGAGCATTGTAGTTCAGGAGTACACATATAACATTGTAGTTCAGGGGTACACTGGGAACATTGTAGTTCAGGGGTACACTGGGAGCATTGTAGTTCAGGGGTACAGTGGGAGCATTGTAGCTCAGGGGTACACTGGGAGCATTGTAGTTCAGGGGTACAGTGGGAGCATTGTAGCTCAGGGGTACACCCAAAACATTGTAGTTCAGGGGTACACTCAAAACATTGTAGTTCAGGAGTACACACAAAGCATTGTAGTTCAGGGGTACACGGGAAACATAGTAGTTCAGGGGTACACATGGAACATTGTAGTTCAGGGGTATATGGAGAACATTGTAGTTCAGGGGTACACAGGGAACATTTTCAATCAGGGTACAGGGTCCAGGGGTACAGTGGGAGCATTGGAGCTCAGGGGTACACCCAAAACATTGTAGTTCAGGGGTACACTGAAAACATTGTAGTTCAGGGGTACACTCAAAACATTGTAGTTTAGGGTACACACAAAGCATTGTAGTTCAGGGGTACACTGGGAACATTGTAGTTCAGGGGTACACTGGGAGCATTCTGGTTCAGGGGCACACTGGGAGCATTGTAGTTCAGGGGTACACAGGGAACATTGTATTTCAGGGGTACAGTGGGAACATTTTCGTTCAGGGGTACAGTGGGAGTATTGTAGCTCAGGATACATGGGGAACATTATAGTTCAGAGGTACACTGGGAGCATTGTAGTTCAGGAGTACACATATAACATTGTAGTTCAGGGGTACACTGGGAACATTGTAGTTCAGGAGTACACTAGGAGCATTGTATTTCAGGGATACATAGGGAACATTGTAGTTCAGGGGTACACTGGCAGCACTGTAGTTGAGGGGTACACTGGGAATATTGAGGTTCAGGGGTACACTACGAGCAGTGTAGTTCAGGGGTGCAACATGAACATTGTTGGTTTCTGGGAACATTGTAGTTCAGTGGTACACAGGGAAAATTGCAGCTAAAGTTTACACTGGGAACATTATGGTTCAAAGGTACATGGGGAACACGGTAGTCCAGGGGCACAAAGGAAACATTGTTCTTTGGGGTTCAGTGGAAATTTAGTTTAGAATAAACTGGGAACACTGTGGTTCATGGGCACACTGGGAGCATTGTGATTCAGGGGTATACCTGGAGCATTGTTTGGGGGTTCTGGGATACATGACATTGTGTTTATGGGGTACACTGGAAATACTGTGGTTCAGGGGTACATTGGGAACACTGTATTTTAGGGTTAAATTTGAAAAATGCTAAAAATCTTCTTCCTGCATGAGTAGGCATTAAGGTATCAGAAGATAAGAACCCCAGAGCTGCAGTATTTACTGACACCTGTATGAAGGGTCCTGTTATGTCATCTACCCATTACATTATTATGGCTCGGTGGCGATGCATTTCTGCATAAAACAGGCCGTTTGCACTGGTAGAAGGAAGGAGCATGGCGTTCCGGATGATTGGAGCCAGTTAACTTCATGGCCGTGTAGCGGTATGAGTTCCTCTTGAGCTGAGGCTTGTCACCTTCGGCTGCACCTCTAACAGGCCGTGGAGGCTTTTAGCAAGTGTGAAGAAAGCTGGCGCATGAGGCCGCCATACTACAGGACGTCTCCTCGCACGCCTACCACCTTCTACCTCATTTACTAGCCTCAGCCTTGTTACATTTCATACTCTACGGGGTATATATTGTAAAGTTGGCCTAAAATCTGGAAAAATAGGAATAAATTCGAATATGACTTGTGTTAAGAAACCGAAATAAGGTGTTCTGCATCTGTGTGATATGTTCTATACGGAAGGGTTTACGTTAGACATTGTGATCGGTCTGTCTGATAAGATGCTTCTTTAGTTTACGCTTGAAGCTGTAGAAATTGGGAGTTAATCTGATTGTCCGGGGTAGAGCATTCCAGAGAAGTGGTGCAGCTCGGGAGAAGTCTTGTATACGAGCGTGGGAGGTTCTGATAATAGAGGATGTAAGTGTTAGGTCATTGAGTGAGCGGAGAACACGGGTTGGGCGGTAGACAGAGATGAGGGAGGAGATGTAGGGAGGTGCGGCATTATGGAGAGCCTTGTGGGGGAGGGGGATAACTTTATATTTTATTCTATAATGAATAGGCAGCCAATGTAGCGACTGGCACAGAGCAGAGGCATCGCTGTAGTGTCTAGCCTGATAGATGAGCCTGGCCGCTGCATTCAGAATAGATTGTAGAGGGGAGAGTTTAGTGAGGGGAAGACCGATTAGTAAGGAGTTACAGTAGTCAAGGCGAGAATGAATCAGAGAGACAATAAGTGTCTTTAGTGTATCTCTGGCGAGGAAAGGGCGTATTCTGGAGATGTATTTGAGGTGGAGGTGACATGAACGTGCAAGTGATTCAATATGGGGGTGAAGGAAAGGTCTGCTTCAAACATGACCCCGAGGCAGCGGGCCTGCTGCCTAGGAGTTATAGTAAGGCCTGAGACTGCAATGGATATATCAGGGACAGATCTATTAGATGGTGGAAACAGTAGTAGTTCAGTCTTAGGCTGCATTCACACAGAGTAATGCCTGGCGTTTTTTGTGTGTTTTTTGCACATAGCGCCGCGTTTACGCCGTGTAGCGTCGCGTTAACGCCGCGTATACGCCGCGTTAACGCCGCGCTATTTAGCGGTGGCGTTGCCCGGCGTTAACGCGGCGTATACGCGGCGCTACGCGGCGTAAACGCGGCGCTATGTGCAAAAAACACAAAAAAAACGCCAGGCGTTACTCTGTGTGAATGCAGCCTTAGAGAGATTTAGTTTCAGATAGAGCGAGGACATGATATTAGAGACAGCAGAAAGACAGTGACTGGTGTTCTGTATGAGTGCAGGGGTGATGTCACAGGAAGATATGTATAATTGGGGGTCATCAGCATAAAGATGGTACCTGTAGCTAAATCTGGCGATGGTTTGTCCAATGGGGGCTGTGCAGAGAGAAAAGAGCAGGGGGCCGAGCCCTGAGGAACCCCAACAGCAAGGTTGATAGATAGATGGTTGGTAGATAGATAGATAGATAGATAGATAGATAGATAGATAGGAGATAGATAGATAGATAGATAGATAGATAGATAGATAGATAGATAGAATACAAATAGATGGACAGAATACATATATTTTCTTTATATTTCCCATTTTTGGCTATAATCAGATACCAGGGCCCCTGCGGGGTTTGTTCTCACTTTACTACAGACATGTACAATAGATATTTCTGGGTCGTGTTCCCCTCACAGTAAAAAAAAAATTGTAAATTCTGGGTTATTATGTGATACAATGAAATTCAGGATCTGGGATATATACACAGCCATTATAAGCAAGAGACAGGCTCCTCTGTTTCGGTCCCTTGGGGGCCACAACCCACAATGCATCATGTGCTAATCCTCCATGTTTTATATTGGCATTAACACACGGTGCACAGAAGCCCTCCTCAAAGGGGTTAAACTGTGCGCCATATGGACAGGGCACAATCCCCTTCTCTTTGTACCCAAGGCCTGTGGATTTAGATGCTTCACCTTTCCCTTTCTTTCCACGGGCCTAGTTCTTCCCTAGGCAGTATATCACCTGTTTTATAGGGTCACGTGGGATCTGTTAATGGGGTGCTTGCTTCTTGATGATTTCAGGATGAGTGCCTCCATTGCACCTGGAAACCATTCCCGCACCTGGAGCCGCCTCAATGGCCTTCACATGTGCTCAGGAGATGCAGGGGACGTCTGTGTCTCCGAGAGAGCGACTATGGGTGCCGAGTGACTGCAGCTTCAGGAGACTCATGTAGTTATCACTTTATTCTTCCAGGAATAGGTGTAATACCAGGATATAACATGGATAGATGTAAATAAATAGATAAAAGATAGATAAGATATATTAGATAGATAGATACATAGATAGATAGATAGATAGATAGATAGATAGATAGATAGATAGATAGATAGATAGGTGATAGATAGATAGATAGGAGAAAGAAAGAAAGAAAGAAAGAAAGAAAGAAAGAAAGATAGATAGATAGATAGATAGATAGATAGATAGATAGATAGATAGATAGGAGATAGATAGATAGATAGATAGATAGATAGATAGATAGATAGGAGATAGATAGATAGGAGATAGATAGATAGATAGATAGATAGATAGATAGATAGATAGATAGATGAGAGATAGATAGATAGGAGATAGATAGATAGATAGATAGATAGGAGATAGATAGATAGATAGATAGGAGATAGATAGATAGATAGATAGATAGATAGATAGATAGATAGATAGGAGATAGATAGATAGATAGATAGATAGATAGATAGGAGATAGATAGAAGGATAGATAGATAGATAGATAGATAGATAGATAGATAGATAGATAGGAGATAGATAGATAGATAGATAGATAGATAGGAGATAGATAGAAGGATAGATAGATAGATAGATAGATAGATAGATAGATAGATAGATAGATAGATAATACAAACCGTTCTCTCTCTCACTAGTTTCCGGAGTTTCTCTGTACCGCACAGAACATCCACAAAACTATTGTTCAGATTCCAGAACTTTTCCAAACAGTAGTGTTGGATATTTTCTGCGTAGTGATGATCTTTATAACTAAACTTTCCACAAATTAATTCAAGACCTCAGAACCTGCCAACACGAGATCAATTACAAGAAGCAGCTGAATCGTTTCTACTCATTTCTATCCAGGGACGCTTGGCATAGACGGGCCCCATGGGCATTGAGGGTGTAGTTTTTGTTTTATTTTTGAGTCTTTTTCCCTTGTAATTGGAAGTTTTTGTATCCCTATATTAGATTGCCAGACCTCTGGAGAGTGTAACAAGGCTCGTGGCTACACATCCAGACCATGGGCTCAGGAGAGCCGTCTCGCATTGGTTACAGCCATCACCAACGCCCCTTGGAACCAAATCCAAACCAAGAGAAACAGTAAACAACATATAATTTGCCCCTAATTTTGCGTGGCCTGTAGGTATAAGACTAGCTTTATAGTATTTGTGAACAGTGTGTAATACATATTTGAAAAAATCAAGAGAACTTTTTTGAAAAATTTACTCACCTATAATATATGAGTGACAATATTTTGGCAAACAGATAGACAGCAATGGCAAGACAACGTCCTGTAAGGTTAAGGCTAAGATAGCTACTATATACACATACTATTTATATATACACGTACTCCGGGTCATTTTTGGATTTTTATGATACAGTACGGGAGGTTTTCCATTTGGCACCCCTGTCACATGGTCAATGAATTTTTGACAGCTGCATGGGCTGAGTTTGTGTTCCTTGCCTGTGTTATATTATAAGAAGTGTCAGATGTAACCCTGGGGCAAGAGGCCTTTGTAGTGGTCGTCCCAAAAATAAACTCTCATGTTGTGGCTTTAGTTGGAGGTTTGTATAAATCTTTACCAATTTATTTAAACTAAGAATTATTGCCCTTGTGTTCCCCCTTAGGCCTCGCGCACGTGAACATACCGTATATACTCGAGTATAAGCCGAATTGTTCAGCATCGTTTTTGTGCTGAAAAAGCCCTCCTCGGCTTATACTCGAGTCAGCACCCCAGCACCCAGCAACTACTGCACCCAAAAACGCCGACCATTTTAATTTTTGAAATTTTCCAGTAGCTGCTGCATTTCCCTCCTCGGCTTATACTCGAGTCAATATGTTTTCTCAGTTTTTTGTGGTAAAATTAGGGGTCGGCTTACACTCGAGTATATACGGTAGTTTTTGTCTTATTTTTAACAGATATTAAACTGGCTTACTGACCCGCTCTTGGAAGAGATCTCTGCATTTTTGGTGGGTTATTATTAGAAGTATCGCCCATGGATGGTCCTGGTAATGGGGTAAATAAATGGATGCGCCCCAATCTATTCCAAAAAATTTTTGAAAATATTACAAGGAGTCTTTTTTAACAAGGTCAAACTCGGACCACTAGATAGATCTCCAGACCTGTCATGGGGTAGTGTCATGGGGTAACTGAGGATAACAAAAACTGGGTGCACGATCCCTTCTGCTATAACTGGGCTCAAAAATCTGAAAAGGTTATCTGCAACTTTTTGTTCTAAAAAGTGATAAAAAATCATTGTATTAGATAGATGGTTGCCTTTCTAATGCCCACCACATTGCAGAGATCCTCTTTTTTTGACGTCCTGTACATTGGTCCCCTTATGGGCTTTTTCCAATCCATGTCCCCACTCCCACTGTACCGGACGTTAGTAGCGATATAGCATATCGGGTCTGTCTTACAGAATATTTTTGGTATGAAGAAGGCTGGGAATTGTAGTTTTCAATAATCAGGAGCAAGGTGAAATGTTTATGCAACTCACTTCTACTGATCATGTTACGCAAAAGGAAATTTTGGGGAAGATTTTTGTTGGATGGCTAAAAACCACTTGGTCCAAACCTCAAACCTAAAACTAACAGTGGGCCAAAATTTACTCTGCAAAATATCAGTTCAAAGCCCGGGCTGAAGAATAGTCCCAGCCCAATTTGTCCCATATCATCATCCCCAATGAAATTTCCATTCCTACTAGTGATAACCACATCTTTGAAGCGCGTGAATGACCAAAATCAAAAAGTATTGTCAAAAATGACAATCTGATGCCGAAAAACATGTTGATGTGAAAGTCCATAAGGGTAATTCACTAGTTTCTGACTCAAATATTGAGTAATTCCGCCCACAACTTCTGGGTTGTCCGTCAGAGGACATCATATATTTTTTCAAAAATTCACCAGAGAGAAACTCGGAAAGAAAAGTTATGGAACAAGAGGTCGAGATGTGAAAGGAGGGATTGGCTGACACAGGGGAGATGAAAAGCATAAAAGAGAGGATGGTGAGTCAATAGAGTGACCTTATAGCAGATGTGAAACGCGCTAGCCCAATTTAAAAAATTGAGAAATTACCATTTTATAGTATTTTCGGAAGGAAGAGGCGACCACACAGGCCTGAGAAAGGAATTGATGGGTCACATATCTAATTGATCACACTGGACAAAAGCAAGGGAACGCTTAGAGGAGGTAATAAGCTTAGGCCTAAGGGGCACTGGATAGACGGGCCGGTGCAAAAATGTAGCATTAAAAAAGATCTCAAAATTTTGGTGCAAAAATATTATTCTGGGGAGCAGTCACATAACTATAGGAGTCACACCTGGTCCATGATGTCCCAATGGGCTCAATGACCACCGGTATTGTGATAGGTGGGGGTCTTGGTACAGTTTCTGTATTGCGGCCCAAGGAGCTTCATGTTTCGACTCTGATGGACAGATGTTCCTCACAGGGTAATGTACTCATTGTTGACTTCTTTGATGGTGCGTCTAACAAAGGGTTTAGATGAGGAAGTCTGTGATCCCACCACCCACAAGGTCTGCTCTACAGATGTCATGGAGAATATAGAATGTAACAGACATGTGGGGCTTCCCTTAAACATAAAAGGGTCAAGAGAAATCCCACCAAAAATATTTTATATCATTATACTCTCAGGTCCCACTTGGAGTGATACAATAGTGGGGAGCTTCATGTACGAATGTCCTCTAATGGTGGTCTATCCATATGGGTTCTATGGGAGTCGGGGACAGAGGAGGCACAAAATTGTGAAATTGCCCCCATAATTGTGCATTGACAGGCACAAAGTCCCATAGCAACGACTTAGCAGTGCCCCCAACACGTACAGCCAAATTACCTTATAACGTTGACAGTGCCCCCATTATCTTGACAACCACAATGTCCTCAGATCATTGACGTTGCCCCTACAACAGTGCCCCATAACAGGAGAAGCCACAATTTCCCTGTAATAGCAACAGATCCACCATAACACTACTAGCCATAGTGGCCCCAAAACAGTAGCAACTACAGTGCCCCCAAAAAGTACAAGACACAACAGCAATAAAATAGTAACACAGTGACCCCAAAACTACTGCAAGACTAGTAACCCCTTAATAGTGACAGCCACAGTTCTCCATAAAAGTGCACAATGTTTTCACAAGAGCAAAAGTCGCAGTGCACCCATAACATTGTCAACTCAGCACCTTCTGAAAAGTGACAGCCACAGGACCTCCATGACATTGACAACCCCACAGTACCCCATAACAGTGACACAGTACCCCATAACAGTGACAGCCACAGCTCTCTCATAACATTGATAAACTCACAATACCCCATAACATTGACTTAGTACTCCATAACAGAGACAGCCATAGTACCCCCATAACATTGACAACCCAACTATACCCCATAACACTGCCAACTCCACAGTACCCCTATAACATTGACACAGGACCCATAACAGCGGAAGCCACAGTACCCCCCATAACATTGACAACTTCACAGTATCCCATAGCATTGCCAACCCTACAGTACCCCATAACATTGATGTAGCGACCCATAACATTGACCAATCATAGAAACTCCATCAGATTGCCACCTTCAAAACATTGGCAACCACAAAACCCCCCATAACTGTGCCAGCCAGGGGCCATTGAGGGGGACCATTGCCACATAAAATCTACCACTATTCCAATAGCAAAAAGCAGATAGGGGCCCCAGAGTTTCAAGTTACGCCTCTGGTGCCAGCCATAGCTTCCCCACAACAGTGCTAGCCACAGTGCCCCATAACAGTGACCATTACAATGTGAAGGTAGCAGTGCCTCCATCATGTTCTGGGTCTCCACTGACTATAATATGGGGAATTTTACAAAAAATTCCAAAATATTTCCCATAGATCTAATTCTCTGCCAATTGTAGGAGATCAAGAAGACCATGCAAGGACTTTGCTACAATGTCGTGATCCGGGCTCTACAACTCCTGGCATCCATTTCCAAAATATCTGCCTGTTCATATCTACTCTTCTGGTCTATACGGGGTTAATGCGGACCTATAGCGTCATTACCATATGTATACGTTTTATAACGTGATGTGCTTCCTGCGCTGTCAGCGAATCATCTGCTATAAAGCTGTGCGCGCTGCAGATTACAATGTATCAATGTTTATGTTTCCCCCCCCAAAATCCTTTATTATAAGACAGTCCTTGTTTATTGAGATTTATGATACTTCACGTCTCCGGGGGCAGATTTAAAGGGGCAGGCCCGGCAAGGCTGCGGCAGGCATGAGCAGCGGGGGGGAACGCAACACATTTCTTGCTCCAAGACATACAAGAGATCTGCATGGTGTCAACAAGGATTATCCCGGAAAACTAGAAATGATGGAATTAAGAGCAGGTTCTGTATAATTAAAAGCAAAAATTAAACACGTTGGATCCAAAAACCATCATAAATCTTACTGTGAGCCCTTCCCATATGAAAAACATCTGCTCGGAGTTGAGGATTTTTTTTTTTTTTCTTCTTGGCGAGGAGCTGTGACTCTGTGTGTGCTGCAGTAATAACTGGCAACTTTATTGCATCCTGACTTTCCAATAACATGTAGGACTGCATTATATGATCTCAATCAATGTATTGTCCAGGGTGCAGGATCTGCCCATACTTCGGTCCATAGGGGGCAGTATTGATAGAGATTGAAAGGAGATGGGTTACAAGATCTTGGGAGGTTTTTCTCAGTGCTGTTGATGTATATGGTGCAAAAAAGTCCTTATTTCTATGGACAAGGGCAAGACTAAGTGTCTAGGTGACCAAATCTGGGCCATATTTATGAAGCTCTGGATACTGAGTACCCAGATGTAGATTACCTTCCCCGGGAACGAAAGGATGGCCCTTGAGATCAGTCCAATCCTTATTTGCCCCAACATCGTTCACCCTCATATACATTAGATGATCAGGTGGTCCCATCAAAAATCAGCGAGTTCAACCAACGTCAATCTAATGTACATGGTCACCATAAGTTCTTGAGATGATTGATTCTCTTTTAGATGTCTCAGTATGACAACTTTTATGTAGCTTTACAACGAAAACCTTCTCAAGACAGAAGGTTTTCCACCTTGGATCCACCAGGAGGAAGATGTCCACTAAAGATAACCCAAGAAGATGTCCACTAAGGATAACCCAAGAAGATGTCCACTAAGGATAACCCAAGAAGATGTCCACTAAGGATAACCCAAGAAGATGTCCACTAAGGATAACCCAAGAAGATGTCCACTAAGGATAACCCAAGAAGATGTCCACTAAGGATAACCCAAGAAGATGTCCACTAAGGATAACCCAAGAAGATGTCCACTAAGGATAACCCAAGAAGATGTCCACTAAAGATAACCCAAGAAGATGTCTACTAAGGATAACCCAAGAAGATGTCCACTAAAGATAACCCAAGAAGATGTCTACTGACAATAACTCAATACAATGCTCATTAAGGATAACCCAGGATGATGTCCACTAAGGATAACCCAAGAAGATGTCCTTCTCCATCACAAGCCTCGCAACTAAAGCCTCAAGACCAAACCCAAGTTTATGAAAAGTGACTATTTTTGTCCTCCACCCTATCTGCTTCCCATCAACCGTGAATCTTCTTATTTCTTTGACCTCCTCCTCTCACTTCCTAGGCTGTTTGTTTATCTACACTGACAGTAATATTTCGCTGAGTCTCACAGGGAGATGTAATGTTGGCCAGATTCCTAGATTCTCCTCTGCCTTGAGTCTGTCGTAGTATGTTGTTAGTTTACTTTGACCGATAGAGGCTAAGGAGATGGACACCTTGGAACTTGTGGCCGCTCCTTGTGGCAGGAGAAAGTGAGAAAACATCTTCCATGGACCACAGATTCGAGATATTCTTCCAGAAAAGTTCAAGCTCTAATATCATGACCCACCACCCAGTATGTCCATAGAGCCCTCTTACTCACATGGTATTCACTCAAAAGAGCCCTTGGGAGTGCATTTTTTGGAAAGTTGCTCATATGTTTTCAGAATTATTTGCTAATTAGAAAATGGTTTTAGTCATTTCCAAGACCAGCCACTAAATGGAGATCTTCAAAAAGTTCCATCTCAGTCTACACCATGGAAACTACTTCCAAGTACAAGGTGTTCTCAGAGATCTTAGAAGTCCTGCATTAGCTTAAGCTCCTTGTTGCCAGTAACACTATTCACTTTTCGTAGCAAAGACACCAAAAAATAAGATGTGTTTTGGAAAAATTGGTATGGATGGCCAAAATTTATGCCCAATTTCTTTGATTTATTGACAAAACACCTTGGGAAGGGACTAAGAAACTTAAGAGTTGAGAAAAAAAATGGGTTAAAAGAAACTTGTCACAATTTTTCTTTCAATCTTTTAACCTAAGATTTTCAAAAAGTTCTATTTTTTATATACACCACTTAAGCTACTTCCAAGTACAAGGTGCTCCCAGAGATCTTAGCAGTCTTGCACTAGTTTAGGCTTATTGTTGTCTGCGACACCATTCACTCTCCTGTAGACACCCAAAAATAATATGTGCTATGGATTAGTTGCCCAAAAATGACTGATGTCCAATCACTTTGCACGTTTGAATGTCCAAAACACTGGGAGAAAAGTACCGTTCATGTGGGCAACCGTAGGAGTGGTCAAATCACTTCTGTCAATTAACAAGAGACCTCAGGGGAGGGACTTAGCATCGTAGGAGTTGGTTAGTCCCTCCCCTGAGGTCTCAAGAAAAAAAAGGGTCCTATCAAAGTTTTTCCTTATTTTTTTTTACTCAATGACAAGTTGAGTTGCCTACTTTAATGTGACTGGTTAAAAACATTCTAACGTTGAGTAGAAAAGGGATTTATCTAAGCCAACGATTCTACCCAACCCCCCCAATAGAGTCGCTCCCTAAAATGGTGTCTGGGCTGGCTGTAGAATTCCTTGTTATTGTGGTGAAGCCATACAGAATGGGACAGCGGGGGGAGGCGGACGGGAAAGCACAATCCATGTCCTTTGTGTTTGATTAATTGGAAGAAGGCTGCTTTTGCCATGTCCATAAATTGCTCTGCAGCGCTTAATTTTCCACAAGGCATTTTGCTAATTGTGTTGCAACCTACTTGGCTGTGACCCATGAATCTGAGGCACTGGGAAAAGCGCTAGATTGATTAGGTAATTGTGCGTTGCGAGGCAGTCGTTGTGGCTGGCTCGTGAAGAGGACGGGCCCCTTGTTTTGGCTCTACGGAGGACCCCTCAAATATATATATATTCACTTAAGAGATTTTCCTGTCTTTTGGGGAGGAGGAGGAGGAGGAGGAGGATGCTGTGTTGCACATGAGCGATTGTCCAAATTCAGCCCAGAGGGAAATAGGATATATAAAAAGTACATCTGAAACTTTTTGCTGCTTTTTTTTTTTAAAATGTGTTCCCATTGAAATTCTAATGATCAGTAAAACGGCGCGTTGTCAGCTGTCCAAACCCTCAGCGTAACATATGTCATGAGCTTAATGTAATGATATTAATACATAACATAACCCAGAAGGATGAAAAACATACATGCCGTCCTAGAACAGAAAGCGTGATGTTACACGCAAAGACAAGATAGCTACCATGCTTGCCCATGGGCACCTCTTGTGTCAGACTATCCTCAGGACTCTCTGGTGGGTTTAGGCTCCAACACAATAGTGGTCCAGGAGAAGACATCCAAATTTGAAGGGTACTATGGTCTGTTTACCGGAGGTTGAGGAGGAGAATAATTTTATCTGGTGGGCCCAATGAACCTCAGTCACTGGTTCCATTCCTTCCATTGGGGCTTGCCTTCATCTAGTGTTGGCTAATATGGCAACAATAAACTAGAACAACTAAGGGCACACTGCTATCTTCTCCTTTGAGGTCTAGGGGTTAGTATATTGGCCCTGCTGTCCCGTAATCAAAAGATATGGCGGCCTGAAGCACTAACAAGAATGGGTTTCATCATTGGTTTTATAGGTGCCCATACATATTAGTTTCAGGCCGGCCAAATTTTATCTATCTGATGTGTATGGAGTGTCCTAAACATCTTCCCGACAGATGGGGTAAAGAAGGATTGGGCATATTAAACTGTACCTCTTCTGGTCTATCCCCTCTCCCCATTGTATAAACTTGTATGCATGGCTAACCAATGGGGCACGTGTATGGGAAGCCAGGAGAGATGACTACTCGGCCAAAATCGACTTAAGCTATGTCAAAAATTGGGCAGGTAGGCTTCAAGAATGGGTAGTAGGTCAACATTTTTGATAGATTTGCTCTCAGGCGTGCCAATAACCAAAGCTCATCCACCCCTCTTTATAGCATCTACTATTCCTAGTAAGGTTTTCCAGTAATATAACAATATAATCGTATGAATTACCCCCCGTAGTGCCACGGTTTCCCCGCTACTTATATGATTTTACCGTGACTGTCAGACACCGTTACATGGGACTGACCCTTATTCGGAGAGGCAGCTGCTGGCTCTTGGTGCTCGGCCCGCCGAGAGGTTAAAATTCTTATCCTTATAAAATAGGTTTATCAATCATGAAGTCAGATATGCCAGAAAAGAAAGTCGGGGGCCCTGCCAAGTGTCTTGCTGTCATTCCAAAAAATTAGGCATTTTGTTTGAAAAACAATAGAGTGGCGACAGAAAGTTGGAAAAGAGTGGAGTCTGGTGAGAGTCGGACAGATTACTCCACCTCACGTCTTCACCCCCGAAGAGTCTCCTCACAAAACAGAACAGCCTGAGCCATTAACTCATCGGGATATAATGGGATATCCAGTGGCCTGGAACAAATATGTGTATAGTGCGACTGAAGATGAGAGCGGTACAAAAATATGGCTGAGGAGAAGGGTTATTGCTCCACTTTAGGATTTCTTGAGATAGTTGCCAATGTATTGTATGCCTACATTTGTAGATCGTGAAAAAATTACAAGTTTCCTTGACGTTTTCAATAAAATTCAATGTATTCTACCCGATTTCCAAAAACATTAAAAAAAAATCCTTGTTCCAGCATCTCCAGATGTCTTCAAGGCCTTGTATGACAGTGGGTCACGGGCACATCACTACCCTTTGGTTATACTTACCCAGGTTACCATGCCCCACAAGGCAAATGGGCATTGGTCACAACTTTTTTACCAAATGGTTTACTCTTCACCCTGTTTTTGGTGCAGTTGGAAATTTAGATGAGCCTCTCCATGTTTCTGAAAAGCCCCATCCAAAATACACAAGGAACATGCCCCATAAGTTGTCCCATAAGCGATATTTGTCCTTCGCTCTGAATGGAGTGGTGGTTGGTGGCTGCAGTGTAAAGATTTAAGTTCCCCCCATCTTATGACATATGTCCCAGCTTTCAGAGACTGAAAAACGGACAAGTGAGGTGGTGCAAACCTTTTTGTGATAGGCCATACCCATGCATTTTTGGAACCCACCCATTTCTACCAAGTCCCTTTATGCCCCTCGACAGTGATAGTGCCCTTCATTGTATAACACACAGCGATGATGCCTCCGAAGCCGGAATGGTGGAGCACGGAACTGATGACTCTTTGCTCCACCATTGTATTCAATGGGCGGTCCTGCTGGATCAAAGACTGCTGAGGGCCCCACACCTACCATAGGGCCCAGTACATGTGCCCCAGCCCTACAGTACCTGGCTATCTATGGCACTCCCATTGAAATGAATACAATGACCATCACATGACCACAAAATACCCCATTCTCCAGAGAAGTCAGTTCCCTACTAACTGGGCATATCTTACCCAGATAGGAAACTCCACAAGGATCAAGCAGCTGAAGCCCAGTAGCCGATCCTTATCTCCCCACACCATCATGATAGTGGAAATGCCCCCCTTATACAGTAGATGGTTGGTTGAGGCTGTCGAAATCGGAGGATTTGGCCCCATTTATCCAATTAATGGGGCCAAGAGGGGTGACACAGCTGCCATTCTCTCCTACAAAGGATAACATAAGGATGTTTGGTCCCAGAACAGTATGTTGTTCTAAGTCACCAGTAGTAGGGTTGTTGCTGCAGCCCCCTCTGGTGGCGGGGCACCGGATTCCATTGCACTGACCTATTAGATGAACAGTGGTGGTGCATTCTCCCTCATGCTGCCAAGGTATGGTCAGATTTCCAGGCATAGAATCCCCGATGGAAATATATAAAGCTTTTAATGAATTTATCTTTCTGGCGGGTGCCTGCAGGGTGCTGGAGGGACAGCAGCCGGATCTGAGTAACTCAAAACATATTGGGAAAGACGTGCGAGTCAGAAAAGCAGCTGTCACTTTCCGTCAGCTTCAGGGGAGAGCATATTAAACAGATGTTTATCATAAACCATGGAGGGGGAGGCCAAGCTGTATGATAGAGCATCGGAAGCAGGGGACGGGGTGCTGGGAACGCTCAGACGAGGGGTGAAGGTTAATGGAACGGGAGACAATCTGATACCAATTAGTGCAATCAGTTCTAGCAGCGATGTGTCCCGACACTGCGTCCGGCTACTCACTAGTAGATACATGGCCGACCGGGACTGCGGCGTACACATCACTTCCTGAAGTTGTGGCCTGCAATGGACTTGTGGATGGTGCAAAGTTGCAGCCATGACGGTCATGGCAAGATGGGAGTTGGAGTTTTGCATAAGCTACCAAGTTGCAAAATTATTTCTACTATGAAAGTGAACCAAATTCTTATTCAAGGGGTAGTCCCGCCTCTGGGTCTGCTCCTATGTGGAGAAGCGGGGTCCCCAAATTACCACTGGAGAATGAATGAAGAGAAGGCTGCGCATGCGCGTGGTTACTTGATGCCATAGAAGTGAATGGAAGGCGTTGTGCATGTGTGCAGCCACCTCTATATAGTTATTCTACACCTTATTGGGTGGGTATGGGGGTCAGAGGACCCCCTTCTCTATATAGATGAGATGAGTATCTAAGGCTCCATGCGCACGACCATAGTATCCATGATAAATAGAATGGATGGCGTACACATGAATAAATGAGGGCAGAACATTATACGGTCATATGCAGGGAACAGGTATTTAGGGCTAAGGTTAGAAGACCCCTTTAAGGACCATGTGACCCATTTTTGGGAGAGCAAATATGGAGTGATGGAGTGACATAACAGTCCATTACCTTCAAAATGGCTGACTGCGGATGCAGCTTTAGCTCCGAGCATGAAGGACAGCTCTGGAGCACATTCTGCTGCTATAACCAGTGAGAACATTCATGAGCACTTGTAAATTTTTATTATTGCAACTTATTTCCAGTCCAACCACAATACGATGTAAGGGTTAGTATAACATTTTAGGGTCACCGAGTTGCCCTGAATAATCATACATGTGGCGCCAATAAGAAGACTTTGGCAGGGGCCAAAACAGTGGCGCCCACCTGGCCCGGCCTAGATTGCTGTTGGCACGTCAGAATGTGAATGGCGTATTCCAGCCTAAGGCCTACAGTTGTCACCTGGACCACTATGGGGGGGCCTGTCACGATTTCGCCATCATCTCCGGGCTCCAGACTTCACAGAATTTATTCCTGGCGCAGCTCATTCGGCATACAGTGTATATATAGATATAGACCTCTCATTACATCACATGACTTCTTACGCCTCTACAACTGGGGTTTAATAAGTAAATGCTTGCTAAGGGATTATTCCACTTCTCCGGTGCCAGGACACCTCATCAAATGTAAGTACTAATGATGTAGACACCGCAAGAACCAGAGCCTGCGAGGCAGACGCAAACACACCGCCCGCTCGCTCACATCGCATGGTGATATAATGAAGGGATTAAGTCCTTTTAAAGAGACAGTAGCCAGATGTGAGCTGCAGTTACAATGGTCCACCAGCTGAGGGAGTGAGATGCAGCTCCGGGGGTTGCCCATTTTTAGATACAGACACTGAGACCTTAACAGAGTCTACTGAGAGCTCAAGGTGGTAATAAAATATATTTTCTGTATATTACGTCAGTCTGATTTGATTTCATCCTGTATTATACTCCAGAGCTGCACTCACTATGCTGCTGGTGCAGTCACTGTGTACATACATTACATTACTTATCCTGTATTATACTCCAGAGCTGCGCTCACTATTCTGCTGTTACAGTCACTGTGTACATACATTACATTACTTATCCTGTATTATACTACAGAGCTGCGCTCACTATTCTGCTGGTGCAGTCACTGTGTACATACATTACATTACTTATCCTGTATTATACTACAGAGCTGCGCTCACTATTCTGCTGGTACAGTCACTGTGTACATACATTACATTACTTATCCTGTATTATACTCCAGAGCTGCACTCACTATTCGGCTGGTACAGTCACTGTGTACATACATTACATTACTTATCCTGTATTATACTACAGAGCTGCGCTCACTATTCTGCTGGTGCAGTCACTGTGTACATACATTACATTACTTATCCTGTATTATACTCCAGAGCTGCGCTCACTATTCTGCTGGTGCACTGAATGTGTACATACATTACATTACTTATCCTGTACTGATCCTGAGTTACATCCTGTATTATACTCCAGAGTTGCGCTCACTATTCTGCTGGTGCAGTCACTGTGTACATACATTACATTACTTATCCTGTATTATACTCCAGAGCTGCACTCACTATTCTGCTGGTACAGTCACTGTGTACATACATTACATTACTTATCCTGTATTATACTCCAGAGCTGCGCTCACTATTCTGCTGGTGCAGTCACTGTGTACATACATTACATTACTTATCCTGTATTATACTCCAGAGCTGCGCTCACTATTCTGCTGGTGCAGTCACTGTATACATACATTACATTACTTATCCTGTATTATACTCCAGAGCTGCGCTCACTATTCTGCTGGTGCAGTCACTGTGTACATACATTACATTACTAATCCTGTATTATACTCCAGAGCTGCGCTCACTATTCTGCTGGTACAGTCACTGTGTACATACATTACATTACTTATCCTGTATTATACTCCAGAGCTGTGCTCACTATTCTGCTGGTGCAGTCACTGTGTTACTCCAGAGCTGCGCTCACTATTCTGCTGGTGCAGTCACTGTGTACATACATTACATTACTTATCCTGTATTATACTCCAGAGCTGCGCTCACTATTCTGCTGGTGCAGTCACTGTGTACATACATTACATTACTTATCCTGTATTATACTCCAGAGCTGCGCTCACTATTCTGCTGGTACAGTCACTGTGTACATACATTACATTACTTATCCTGTATTATACTCCAGAGCTGCACTCACTATTCTGCAGGTGCAGTCACTGTGTACATACATTACATTACTTATCCTGTATTATACTCCAGAGCTGCGCTCACTATTCTGCAGGTGCAGTCACTGTGTACATACATTACATGACTTATCCTGCAGTTATCTCCCCCCTCTCTATATTATAGGGGCTCATCTAAGCCTTTAGGGGTATGCCTGATAACATGCTTGGTTTCAAATAGTAAGCAGCAGAATAGTGAATGCAGCTCTGGAGTATAATATAGGCCTATTACAGGTGACGCTCTCTTACTCTGATGTACCGCCACTCACATATGACTCCCGGGCTCTGTACACTCCACAAGTCTATGACAATACATCAGATTATTTTTATAAGAAACATAAAACAGATAAAAAATACAATCCAAATGTAAAGGGTGACTAGAATAATGGAGATCGTGTTTGTGACTCCCCTGACCCCGGCCCTTGTACTGAAGTCCCCGTTGCTTAGGGCACATAATAAACTCTAGTTCTTGGTGCTATTTATGTTGGACAGGCCGGTCCCTGCAGCCATGGAGGGAGGGGTGATGGCCCATAAAACAGCATGGCACCATGTCTATAAGGTGTCTGGGCTTATAAGCGCTGGCAGACTCCGGCCAAGTCTGCATGTGTGAGCTTTGGCTTTTACAACGCATGCAAATAAGGAGTTGAGCTCGGGCGCCGCCACCGTCTTCTGAGTGATGTAAATGTTCGCTTTGTTTCCCGGTTTAACCCTATCATTAAGACTCCTGGATCAAAAATGTATATAAAGCAGAACCCCGCCTAAAAATGTATCATCTTGAAGCTCTGTCCTGTAGAAAATGGAATTACTTCCCCTCTCCATATGCGTAACAGCAGTTAGTGCATACAGTCATGTGACAACTAGGCCCCGCCCAGGTCATGGAGGTTTGAACCATGTTGTATGGAAGCAATGCATCATGGGAGCTCATTTTAAACATAATAATACGGTTTTTGTACATGGTAGTCACACCGTTGTCCTTAACATGCTTAATAGAGGGCATCAGTGGCGTTATGGGTGATGGAAGGAGTTGCCCTTTAAATCAGGACTTTTCAGATATTAAAGGAGCTTTTCAGGACTACAAAATATCAGATCTGCCAATGAAATGGTCAAGGATTTCGGCACGTAAACCTCTGGTCATCACTGACTTCTAGACTAAGAGCCCTTTAATAGGGCCCATAACAAGGATCCATCGGAAGTTGCTTAAAGGGCCAGTACACTGGCTGAGCGACTATTACCCCCTACATAATATTACCATATTGCTGACATGGGGCGGGGATCAGGAACGGTTTGACTTGACTGCTTATGGGGTCAGGTAAAAGGGCCCTAACTTCTTAAAGGGATGATACGTTTGGGGTTTTTCAAGGTTTTTTTTTTTTTGTTTTGTATTTTTTGATGATTCCACCTACACCCGGGGCTGATAAATTAGAGTAGGTATATTGCCTCTGGGTTTGGGTCCTCTAGGATCCAACAGCCCAGCACCCCGGAATCACATGACCGCCAGGTCGGGGGGGGGGGGGGGGTCATGGCCGCTTCCATTGCTGTACACACATTCCATTGAGTAGTGGCAATAAACAGTCCCCTTGTGATGTCCGACTGTCACCGACCTCCTGCAGCTTCACAATCTCGGGCATCTACTAACTCTGCAAGGATATACATATACAAGTCAACCCTTGCAGAGTTCATTATGACCTCCGAGATGTATATAAAATTAATAGGCGCTCAGCCCAGATTTACCTTAAACTATCCCTTTAAAAATAGATGTCCCATTTAACATGGAGTTCCCCTTTAAATAACTCACCAAATATTGTTTCTCCGGATTTAGCTGGGTGCCGATAATAATCTTATTAGATGACACGTCTTCCGCTATCTTAAATCCATAATCGCCCATGGAAGGAATAACACAGGTAGATTAGATTTCCTAACACTGATATTTCCCCACCACGCCTCTTAAAGAAACACAGACGCTGAATTCCCTCCATCCCAGCTACCAGTATTCTGTATAGGACAACCTCTGGAAGCGGCAATTATCATAATTAATGTCAATTAGTAGATCCCTCCGCATGGTAATGACAGGTCATTATAGATAATAGTTAGTATAATATTAGTCCATGTCAGCAAAACCCAAGACAAATGTGCGGCTCCTCCAGACCGGGGGTAATTATACATCTCAGCATCTCGCCGAGGTTTCCCCGAGTGTCAAATTTATTAATTAGTCTCTTGGAAGCAGTAATTGGGGAAAGTGGAAAATACCATGTATGATCGGGAAGGGGGGGGAATCTATGGTAATAAACACTGAATGGCCACTTTATTAGAGACCCCCACCCAGTAGACCCCCAGAACCACAGATAACATGAATGGGGTCTCTAATAAAGTGGCCATTCCGTGCATAGTCATAGGGTTCATAGCAGTGGACATTTACTTATCATATCTTAGTCCTCTGATATCGTATATATGAATCCTGCCCTGTGTAGTGTACAAATTACAACATGTTACACAATATCTGTTTAATATGACATCTCTGTGCAGTGACACCTGCAGGTCACAAGGTGTGTTGCTGATTACTACATTTTTTTTCTATCAATTTATTTATTTATTTATTTTTAATAAATTTAAATTTTAATAAATTTAATAAAGTAAAATTTTAAAATTTTAGTAAAATTTTTATTTTACTTTTTTTAAAAAAATGTTGGCATCTTTTACTTATTATTCTGAGCATTTTGGCTCATCAACAAAATTTTACTGCCATATCTTTGTCCTCCTGTATCGTATACGTGATTCCTGCCCTATGTAATCTACAAACTACAATACGTTGCACCATAGAAATGTAATGGAACATTTCTGTGCAGTGACACCTGCTGGTCACAAGACTCTCTGCCCACATCCCAGACTTCATATCTGCAGACGAGAAGAGGAAACTCTACATCCTACTGGGAGAAGAAGAGGCCACTGTGGAGATCGCTGCCCAATATGTGTCCAGCTGTCACCAAACAAGAGGAAGATGAGACTCCACGGACTGTTATACCCCAAACCAACCGCCCCACCCCACCTCCAACCCCCCCCATATAGCAGTCACCAACGAAGAGGAAGATGAGACTCCATGGACTGTTATAACCCAAACACCCCCCCCCCCATACCCACCACCCACCTCCCCCGCCCACTTTACTAGCTTTGGCAATGCCAAATAACTATTCGGACGTGCCAATAAAGCATTTTTTGATTTGATTTGATTTTGATTTGATTTGTATTGCTCCTTACTATATTTTTCTCCCACCTTTGGATATTTTTTTCATTTTACAAGCACCTTTTGCAACTTTTGCTCATTGTTCCAAACATTTTGGCCCAGGCTCAAATTTTCTCTCCGCGTATAACTGCTTCATTCTCTGTATACTGTGTGCATTTGCTTAACTTGTACTCATTTTGGGTCATATGACGTCTCCTCCATTCACATCCAAAGCTGAATTCGGTATTTTATTAGGTGCCATTGTGGGAGATTGCCTGACAGCTAGGTTAACTGATAGGTTTCCTAAGAAAACTAGAACAATTTTGAAGACAGATTTGGTTGTAACTAGAGAAAACAACCGGCAATAACTGAAAAGTGGTGCAGAAGTAAAGGGAAGGATTTCTAAAGATCCTGAAAGGTTGTTGTTTAAGTGAAGGTACAGCTAAATCTTAAAGTGACAGTCACCCTTTTAGCTTCCACGGCATTGAGTCCCCAAATGGTCAAGGTCTGGATGTAGGGCACGACTCCACGTATATGGCTGTGAGATAGCAGAGGACGCAGGTAATGTGAGCGCCAATAAATCTTATCCGTTGCGAGATCTCCTATCAGTGGGAACGCAAGGATGCCTCCGACCTATCTGACTTAAAAGCTTTTCTGGAAGACAGTCAAAAACTGCTGACAAGGCAAGACTAAACATTACAGAGTGAGGTAAGTGATCTCTACATGTGGTGTCCCTTATTCCCGGGAAAGGCCGCTGTGCTGGGAGGGAGCGGACATTCTCACATCATTCAGGAACTTATGTAACCCCTTCTTCCTTAAGGCGAGCCAAAGAAGTGTAAAAACTGCCAAAACATCAAAATAGAGATCTAAAGATGGAAGTCATGGGTCCATGTACTAAACAAATGGTGCAATTACGACCATGATATACCAAAAATAATGCCATGTTAGTTAAAGGGGTTGTCCAACTTTTTGATATTGTTGACTTAATTTAAGGATGTTATCTGTATCAGATCGGTGGCGGTCCAACTCCTGGCACCCATACTGACTAGCATTAAGCCGCTAGAGCTACATAGTGGACAGAGCATGGAGTAAACAACTGTGTTCATTTGTGTTGTGGCCATGCAGGGTTACTGCAGCTCCTACTCCATAAGTGAATTGCTTCATCTACTGTGTATCCAACCCAGATGTCTCAGAAGCGCCCACTTTTTGGCATGTCTGCTTCAGTCCCGCCCTTCATGATCACCAGGATGACTGTGTTCTGTGGCCCCTGCACATACTATTATGACCCATAGTGGCCCCTGCACATAGTATTATGCCCCATAGTGGCCCCTGCACACAATATTATTCCCCATAGTGGCCCCTGAACATAGTATTATGCCCCATAGTGGCCCCTGCACACAGTATTATGCCCCATAGTGGCCCCTGCACACAGTATTATGCCCCATAGTGGCTCCTGCACACAGTATTATGACCCATAGTGGCTCCTGCACACAGTATTATGCCCCATAGTGGCCCTTGCACACAGTATTATGCCCCACAGTGGCCCCTGCACACAGTATTATGACCCATAGTGGCTCCTGCACACAGTATTATGCCCCATAGTGGCCCTTGCACACAGTATTATGCCCCACAGTGGCCCCTGCACACAGTATTATGCCCCATAGTGACCCCTGCACACAGTATTATGCCCCATAGTGACCCCTGCACACAGTATTATGCCCCATAGTGGCCCCTGCACACAGTATTATGTCCCATAGTGACCCCTGCACACAGTATTATGACCCATAGTGGCCCCTGCACACAGTATTATGCCCCATAGTGGCCCTTGCACACAGTATTATGCCCCATAGTGGCCCCTGCGCACAGTATTATGCCCGATAGTGGCTCCTGCACACAGTATTATGCCCCATTGTGGATCCTGCACACAGTATTATGCCCCATTGTAGCCCCTGTACATAGTATTATGCCCCATTGTGGCCCCTGCACACAGTATTATGCCCCATAGTGGCCCCTGCACACAGTATTATGTCCCATAGTGACTCCTGCACACAGTATTATGACCCATAGTGGCCCCTGCACACAGTATTATGCCCCATAGTGGCCCCTGCATACAGTATTATTCCCCATAGTGGCCCTTGCACATAGTATTATGCCCCATAGTGGCCCCTGCACACAGTATTATGCCCCATAGTGGCCCTTGCACACAGTATTATGCCCCATAGTGGCCCCTGCGCACAGTATTATGCCCCATAGTGGCCCCTGCACACAGTATTATGCCCGATAGTGGCTCCTGCACACAGTATTATGCCCCATTGTGGATCCTGCACACAGTATTATGCCCCATTGTAGCCCCTGTACATAGTATTATGCCCCATTGTGGCCCCTGCACACAGTATTATGCCCCATAGTGGCCCTTGCACATAGTATTATGCCCCATAGTGGCCCCTGCGCACAGTATTATGCCCCATAGTGGCTCCTGCACACAGTATTATGCCCCATTGTGGATCCTGCACACAGTATTATGCCCCATTGTAGCCCCTGTACATAGCATTATGCCCCATTGTGGCCCCTGCACACAGTATTATGACCCATAGTGGCCCCTGCACACAGTATTATGCCCCATAGTGGCCCCTGCATACAGTATTATTCCCCATAGTGGCCCTTGCACACAGTATTATGCCCCATAGTGGCCCCTGCACACAGTATTATGCCCCATAGTGGCCCTTGCACACAATATTATGCCCCATAGTGGCCCCTGCGCACAGTATTATGCCCCATAGTGGCCCCTGCACACAGTATTATGCCCGATAGTGGCTCCTGCACACAGTATTATGCCCCATTGTGGATCCTGCACACAGTATTATGCCCCATTGTAGCCCCTGTACATAGTATTATGCCCCATTGTGGCCCCTGCACACAGTATTATGCCCCATAGTGGCCCTTGCACATAGTATTATGCCCCATAGTGGCCCCTGCGCACAGTATTATGCCCCATAGTGGCTCCTGCACACAGTATTATGCCCCATTGTGGATCCTGCACACAGTATTATGCCCCATAGTATTATGCCCCATAGTGGCCCCTGCACACAGTATTATGTCCCATAGTGACCCCTGCACACAGTATTATGACCCATAGTGGCCCCTGCACACAGTATTATGCCCCATAGTGGCCCCTGCATACAGTATTATTCCCCATAGTGGCCCTTGCACACAGTATTATGCCCCATAGTGGCCCCTGCACACAGTATTATTCCCCATAGTGGCCCCTGCACACAGTATTATCCCCCATAGTGGCCCCTGCACACAGTATTATGCCCCATTGTGGCTCCTGCACACAGTATTATGCCCCATTGTAGCCCCTGTACATAGTATTATGCCCCATTGTGGCCCCTGCACACAGTATTATGCTCCATTGTGGCCCCTGTACATAGTATTATGCCCCATTGTGGCCCCTGCACACAGTATTATGCTCCATTGTGGCCCCTGTACATAGTATTATGCCCCATTGTGGACCCTGTACATAGTATTATGCCCCATTGTGGACACCCACAAACAATTATTACTCTCTGGGGACTTTTCAGACCTCAGAGTATAATAATGGAAGACCAAGGGCAGGATACAAACATAAAAAAAACACTGTTACTTACCCCCTCCCCTGGCTCCGGCGTACTCCCCACAGATGTTGGCCATTTTCGATGATGTACGAGACGTCACATGTGCAGGGGCTTGCGTCGTGACAGATAAGGATGCAACCTCCGGCCCATGTAACATCACCAAGTAGAACTGAAGCCTTCCGGAGCAAGGAGCGGTAAGCAACATGGTTTTTTTTCAGTGTCAGACAATTTTTTAGTTTATACCGGAACGCTGACAGACATTTTTTAATTATGCCGAACTTAAGTACTGGTGTGTTCACCCTAGAGATAGGTGGAAAACAACAAAAATCTTGAGTTTGGCAAACCCAAGATTTTCGGAAGATTTGTCAAGAACCTCGATATTAACCAGTTCACTCATCTCTACTTCTAACCATCCAATATTTTCTGTATTGCTCTGCAAAAGGGACCTCAATGGGCACAAG